>NC_034596.1:103882044-103883900 GCF_900095145.1 Mus pahari | reverse complement strand
AGAGAGAGAGAGAGAGAGAGACTCTGTCTGCTGAGGTTTGGGCTGTTTGAGAGAAGGTGCCTGTGAGGAGGAGAATGGCAAAGACCATTCAGATCTCTCAGACCAGTTACACAGTGGGGAAGAGCTTAGCTGGGATTGTGTTCCGTGAACTGTTAAAGAGTGACCTGTCAGGTCACTTAGCTCATTCTCAAAGTACTGAGGGTGAAACTTGGTTCCTCATGACCGAGTACTGGAAGGTGGCAGAGGTGAAAGGACTCAAAACAGAATTGCTAAGCAGCAAGGAACTAGAAGCTAAGAGCGGAAACATTTTTTTTAGGGTGTATGTGTGTGAGAGTAGGGGTCAAAGGTCAGTTCCAGGTAGCTTTTCTCCCTGGGTACCATCTGCCTTGTCATTTTGAGACACCTCAGCTATATGTCATATCTCACCAAACCATGGTACCTCCCTGTGTTAGTGTGAGTGACCCCTATTATTACCAAATAACACACATAAACCCAGAGAGGTCAGGAAACTGCCCCAGGAGAGCTCAGATGGTGAGTAGCAGAGCCTGGATTTGAACCCAGGTCTTTGCTGCCCATTGGTTACAGTGAGAAGAGCTAGGGATAGGGAACAAGAAGCAGAAGGAGCTTTGGCCCTGGGATGATGACAGCTGGCTGGAGCTGGCAAGGGACAGGAGCCAGTGTTCCAGTGTTCACATCTAGCTTCTTAACCTGAATTGAGCTCCTTAGAGCCAAGCACAGAGCTGAGGACGTCTGGGAATTCTGAGGGTATTTTTAACATGTTTTCCTTTTAATAACTGCCTAAAAATATTTTACCAGTTATAAAGGCAAGGCTGCTTTGCTGTGTCCCCCCAGCCCCTTCCACACAGGGTTACGGTCCCAGTGAGGACATGGATCTATTTTGGGGAGTCTTAAGAAGCTTCCTTTTCACAAAAGTGTTATGGGGGTAAAAACAGCTAAAGTAGAAACTTCTGATTACAGCCAGAAAGAGGTGTTCTCCCTCTTGCCAGCCTGCTTTACAATAGAAAAGCCCTTACCTTGGAACACCCTGAAAGGCAGGACGCCCAGGACCCTTGAGGGCAGAGTCCCAAGCAAAAGGGGTCACAGAAAAGGTCTTCTTAATAGGCTGTGCTGGGGGCCAAGATGCTGCCTTCTTTCTACATCCTGGACACTAAACCTTCCTCCAGCATCAGGCACAGAAAGGCAGACTCCATCGCTGTACAGATCCCCTGCAAGTACAGCGGGACCCAGATGCTGTCTGAGCATCTCATACCCTGGACCCAAGAAGTAGAGAGAAGTACCCGAGGCAGTGCTGGCAAGTCCTGCCTCACCCTGCTGGGGACTTCAGGGGCCTGCCATGGGCTCCCTCACACTTTCCCCAGCAGCAAACAGGACATGCAAGTTAGAACTCTGCTTTCAACAGGGTTTGGGGCTGGTGCTGCCCCTCCACTTTATCCCTTGACTGAGTCAGGGAGTGGGTTTTGGCTGGAATGATACTAAAAGAAGTGGGGATCTGCGAGCCCACCCTAACACCAGCCTGCACACTGCACCTTAGGCAGACTGGCTGCTGTTCAATGGCAAGATTAAATAGGATACATATCTTCACTAATCCCTCAAATAACCCAGATACAATAAAAACTCACTCATCAGCCCAAGAGCCAGGCAATCCCAGGCTGCTGAGAAACAGCGGCCGGGGGATGCCAGCACTGGGATGAATTGGACGTCGGAATAATCTAACAGGGATTGGAGAACAGCCACTGTAGAAGCTTCCAGGCCAGTTACGAACACGCTTGAAAGAAGAAGAAGAAGAAGAAGAAGAAGAAGAAGAAGAAGAAGGAGGAGGAGGAGGAGGAGGAGGA
>NC_034596.1:103843527-103881974 GCF_900095145.1 Mus pahari | reverse complement strand
AAGAAGAAGAAGAAGAAGAAGAAGAAGAAGAAGAAGAAGAAGAAGAAGAAGAAGAAGAAGAAGAAGAAGAAGAAGAAGAAGAAGAAGAAGAAGAAAACACCAACCAGAAAACCTCACCAAAAAAATAGTGGGCATTTAGGAAAATGACAAAGGGACATTTTAGAGCTAAAATAATACAATAACTGAAATTTGAAAACCTTGCTCTGTGGGCTCGGTGGAAGAGCTGAGACAGCCAAGGAGAGAATGATAAACTCAGAACGGGTCAGTGGAGTTCAGAGTCAGACCAATCTGCAGAGGCACTGCCGATGGAAGACGTGCGGAGACTTGGCAATTGAGGAGATGATGACACAGGCTCAAACGTGGATGCTCTTGGAGTCACTGAAGAGAAGAATGAACCCACTAAAGGAGATTCTGAAGGAATAATGACTGAAAAATCCCCTGAATTCATGAAAAACATAAACCATAAGCCTATAGTTCCAAGAGACTGACAGAAACCCAACAGAATAAAGTCAAAGAACCGTACAGCAGGGAGTCATTAAACTCTGGACTGGAGGTCTGGACTCCAGGGCTCTTCTTCCTCAGGGGATGAGTGACCTTGAGAAGGGGGTCAGGCTGGCCTTGAACTCAAGGCGCTCCACCTGTTTGGGATGACCTTGAATTCCTGTCACTGTACCTGTTTTAGGCTAGCAGATGCTGTGGTAGTGGGTGAGAGTCATGGTTGGTGTCAGGACCTTTGAAACCTGTGACATCACATAGGCGTGACCCACACACCCGTTGCCAAGGCAACAGCCACCATATTCCCAGAATCTACCTGGCTTACTTCCCACCTTTGGATGCTGTGTGACTACATCAGCATCCAAACATATAAAAGAAAAGCCCCCCCCCCCATCTCTTTCTCTCTTTCCCCCTTCTCTTTCCACAGCCACTTTGCCCTTCTCTCTCTCAATAAACCTCACTGTTTGACCTGATGCGGTCCTTCTGAAGCCATGGGACAATCAAGATCATAACAGCCACCACGTCTGGCTTCAAGGGATATTCCTGAAAGCAGTCCATGGTGGAGGGGAAAGGCATTGCATTTTGGGGTACACCAACCAGAAAATAGCAGATCCCATTCTGAAATAAGGATGGGAGCAGGGAGAGAAAGAAGTAACTGCTAACTCTCAAGTTTGAATCTGAAAAAACAACCTTACTCTTCAAGAGTAAGGGGTGGGAAATACATTTTAATTACAAAACTGTCTCTCTAAGGGACCAGGGGAGAATCCCCTGTAAGGACAAGCACTCATATCACAAGCCTGACATCCTGGGCCCTACACAGAAAGCTGCAAGCAGAGAGGGCATCTAAGATCCCAGCACTCCTATAGTGAGAGGGGAGGTGGAGGCAGGAGAATGGCCTGGAAGCTCACTACTCACTGGTCAGGTAACCAGGAGAGAGCCTGCTTCTTCCCACAAGGTGGAAGGGGAGAATGGGCTTCCCAAAGCTGTCTTCACACACACAACTCATTAATCACCTAGACCTTGCTAAAGGAAGCCGTACTTTGTGTTCATGGGGAGGAGGAAGGTTTGTATCCTTCAACCGCATAGTGAATGCCATCTCAACCACATTGCCACGGAAGAATTTTGTTGATCTCCACAGACTTTTGAGTTTAAAAGGAACAGGAAACCCAGCACCGAGGAAGGTAACCAGAGGATGAAGGCACGCTGTCCAGTTTCAAGATGTGCAGAGGCCGCCACGCAGTGTGGTCTTGGCAGAGAATAGCCACAAAGGTCCAAGGGATGGAAGTAGAGAAAGGCCGGGTCCTGCAGATGGGCTGAGAGGCCTCTTACAGCAGAGCAGGGCAGCCAACGGTGAACAAGTCATTCCTCAGAGCGAGTGCCGAAAAGACCAAACATCCACACACAAGCACAAATGAATGGCTCTAGACACGAGCGCTGTGCCTTTCACACAGATTAACTCAAAATGAGCCAGAGCCTTAAAGGGAAGTGTGAGGTCCCCTGAAACACCCTGAAGAAGAACTTGGTTTTAGATTTGCCATTGAGTTTTCATAAATAACCCACACAGAATGATGCAGAAGGAGATAACTGTATGACAGATATTAAAATCTCCTGGGGCTGGTGGAGATGGCTCAGTGGGTAAAATGCCCGCTGCACAAGCCTGAGGACTTGAGTTCCGCCCTCAGCAACTATGTAAAGAAGCTGGAGTGTTCACTTGTAACTCTAGTGCTGGGGAGGTGGGGACAGAAATGTCTCAGAGACTCACTGTCACCCAGCTAGCCTGATCAGTGACTGCGGGGGTCCAATGAGAGAGCCTGCGGATAGCTCCTGAGAAACAACACCCAGAGTTAACCTCTGTTTCCTGTAAGCCTGTGCATGCACACATACACATGCGCGCGCGTGTGCACGCGCGCGCACACACACACACACACACACACACGCACACAAACAGAAAAAAACTGTTAATTAATTCTGTTCTTTCAAGTCTTTCTTAGAAGAAGGAGAGCAGCATAAATATCCATGTGCCACTCGTGAGTTAATCTATTTGTATCCACTCAACCCTTGTACACTAATTGGCTTGGATCCAAAATAAACAAAGAATTGTCACAACTCAACAAAAGGAACATAAGCCACCTGTACAAAACAACAACAACAACAACCACCTTAGGCAAAGATCTAAACAAATCTCTCATGAAAGAAGACATCAGCATAGCAAAAGATGTCCAGAAGGTAAACAGAGGCATTTGGGTCTCTGGGGACTTACAAACCAAAACAACCATCGAGACAGAGATGTGTACCAATGAGGCTGGCTAGAGGCCAGTGCCAGGTGCTGGCAGGGATGGGCTGACAGGAACTCTCGTTCATGGCTGGTCATAATGCAAACTGGCACAGCCTCTGTGGAAGACAGTCTGGCAGTTTCTTACAAAGCTAAATATAATCTTAGCATATGATCCATCAGTCATGCTCCTCACTGTTTACCCAACTGAGTCGAAAACTTATGGCCACCCAGAAAACCTGCATATGAATGTTTATAGCAGCTTTACTCATAATTGTATAAAACTGGGGGCAAGCAAGATGCCCTTGCAGGAAACAGGGAAATGCGCGGCGGTCCGTCCACTTGGTGGAATAGTATTCAGCAATCTAAAGAAGCAGTTCACCAAGTTATAGAAAAGACACGGGTGAGCAGCAGACGCCCGTGGCAGGGATGGAAGAAGAGATCCTGCAAGCAAGGTGCTAAGAGAAAGAAGCCACGTGGAGAAGACCACATGCTGTGCGGTCCCAACTCCCTGGGATTCTGGGGCAGTTTAAACGACCTGATGTCATTAGGGAGCTGGGTAGACATCTGATGAGGCACAGAGGAGACTGGGACGTACAAGGTGTTTTATATCACGTTCACACATACATGTGGAGATGGAGGCTGAAACCATGGGACCTCATTGTCCTCAACTTAGTGTTCATACTCAGAATGCAAGGCAGCGACCGTGGGACTTAAGAGAATCACAGATGGAGGCAGCAGCCTCTCTGATGGGGAAGAGGGTTACCAGGTAAACTCTGAGAGAACTAAATGTGAGCACTGGGCTGTGACCGATAGCGTTGTTTCCCAGGGTGGTGCAGGTTGGCAGTTATGAAGCCCCTCCACGGGCTGGGGACATTAGGACATATCTGTAATTCCAGTGTCCTTATGGCAAGATGGGAAATGGAAGCGAGAGTTCCTGGAAGGTCACTCACAAGTCAGCTAGCTGATGTACACAGTAGTGAATAGCAACAGACCCTTTCTCAAGCAAAGTAGCAGGTGAGGACTGGCGGCTCAGGTTATCCTTTGATCCCTGTGTATTCTGTGGAATGTGTGAGTCCACACACAACACATGTGAATATACTCCACCCCACTCATGCTCTACAAGAAGATGGAAGTAAACAGGCAAATGGGTGGTCAATGACAAGAGCCAAATTCTTTGTCATTACAAGAAGAGCATCTAAAACAATTCAGGTGGGGCTGGAGAGATGGTGCAGGGATTAAAAACACTGGCTGCTCTTCCAGAGGACCTGAGTTCAATACCCAGCACCAACGTGTAGCTCAGAATCATCTGTAACTCCAGTTTTAAGGTTCCAACATCTTCTTCTGACATTCATGAACACAAGAAACACAAGTGGTAGATAGACATACATGCAGGCAAGTCACTCACACACACGATATATATATTACCAACCCACATCAGACTGACCTATAGGCAAATCTGTGGGACATTTTCTTAATCAATGATTGACTTGGAAGGGCCTAGACCACTATGCATGGTACCACCGCTGGCCAATGGTCCCTCCTTGGTGCTATAAGAAAGCAGGCTGAGCATGCCATGGAGAGCAGGCCAGCAGGTAGTACTCTCCTCCATAGACCTTACCTCATCGCCTGCCCTGTTTGCCTTTGTGTCCTGACTTCCTTAGATGATGGACTGTGGTGTGGAAATGTAACCAAAATAAACCCTTTGCTATGCATCTTGCTTTTGGTGATATTTCCTCACCATAGCAATCAAGACCCTAATCAAGACAGCCCCTGACTGGTGAGGTAAGGTGTAATGGCGCATATTGGGAGTGAGTGATTAGCAAAGCTGTCAAGAAGCAAAGGGTCTGGGAAGACACCAGGGGAAAGGTACCTTTAAAGACACTCCCCTAGTGACCCCCTTCTTCCAACAAGGCCCCCTTTCCCATCTGTAGTTTGACCATGAACACCTCCTGTATTTGCCTCTTGATGCAGCGAAAGTCCCCATGATCCAGTTGCCTGTCAATCACACCTTCAATTGGGGACCAAGCTCTCAATATGTGAGCCATTTACGAGGGGGACATTTTGTATCTGCACAGTAACCCAAGGGTTGACATAAGCAGTAGGGGTCCTAGGAGTATGGACATGCTAGAGGCAATGGACATGTCTTGCACCCAAGTTTTGTCTTCTGACATTGAGTGCAAGAGGGGGAAAGGTCTTAGGTTCTTTTCTCTTGTCCTGACAAAACATTATGACCAAGGCAACTTATAAAAGAGGTTCTAGAGGGTTAGTAAGCTCATGATCATCATGATGGGGAGGGATGCAGCCAGCCAACATGGTTCTGGAGCAGTAGCTGAAAGCTACACCCTGATCCACAGGCATGAGGCAGAGAGAGCTAAAAAGGAATGTCTAGGCTTTTTAAAACCTCAAACCCCACTGTGAAGTAACACACCTTCAACAAGGCCACACCTCCTAATCCTCTCCAAATAACTGCACTAACCGGGGACCAAGTATGTAAACATTAGCCTATAGGGATCATTCTCATTCAAACCACTGAACTCTGTTCCCTGCCCCCAGGGGCTTGTGGTCATGTCATAATATAGAATATATCCAGTCCAACTTCAAGTCCTCGTAGTCTTTTATAGTCTTAGCACTGTTTAAAAGTCCAAAGTCTCTTCTGAGACTCAAGGCAATCGCTTAACTGCAACCCCTGAGACATCAAAAGGAAATTACGTATTTCCAACACACACTGGAATGGAATAGACATTGCCATACTGAAAGGGAAGAAAGGGCGTATATTGAGGCAATTGTGGAAACCAATCCAGGCAAACACCAAATCCTGAAACTCCGTTTTCAGTGTCAAATAGCTTATCTGGTTTCAACCTTTCAGCTTTGTTGACAGCACACACTTCTCTCTCTTGGGCTGGTACCACTCCGTGTTTACAGCTCTCCTTGGCAGGTGCCCCACCACTCTAGCATCCCCCAGCGTCTTGGGGTCTCCAACCCAATCCAGACCTTACCTTCACAGCTTCACACAATGGCCTTTCTAGACCTCCATGTAGGGCCTCCCCTGCCACAAGCCTGGCCTCAGCAGCCTTCATTAACCACAGGGGAAGATTCCACACTTCATTTACTCCTGAACCTTTGATCGCTCTAAGACCAGAGCCACACTGCCTATGTTGCCAAGTGCTGTTGCCTGTGTGGTATGAAACCTGGCTCTCTCCTTGAATTACATCTGCATAATTGCATAAGCATTGATTTGTTCTTGCTCTTTAAGAAAATAGGTGATTCCTTAGGCCCTTTCTCTTTAAGTTGCAGGATTAGCTACCTGGGGACTTGCCCTGGGGGCACCATATCCTTTATTCCATTTCATCTTAAACCAAGGTTCCAGCATTAGATTTCATAATGTTCTTTCTCTCCATAATAAGTACAGGCTGTACACCCTGTAACCATTGCTCTTTTTCATTGTAGGTCTTGAAAAGAGAGATCACTAATAGTTACTTGACATAGTCAATACTAGGTTGTCTTGAAATCTCTTCTGCCGACAACATCAGTCTCAGATCTGCAGATTCTTAAAACAAGGGTACAGAGCAGTCACAGTGCTTACCAAAAGATCATAACAATGGCCTCTAGCAAGCACAGCTGTTAATATTGTTCCCCCCTGAAACCTTTTGAGCTGGGCCTCCACAGTCTACATGGCTCTCAGCATGACTTTCTTCCAAGCTCCTATTAGGATGGCCCATTAAGCTCCACTTACAGGATTCAACTGCTTTTCTAGTCCAAAGTCCTAAACTCTTCTACATTTCTACACAAAAGCCCCACAGCATGGTCAGGGCCATTACAACAATAGCCTACTACTTCCTGGCACCAATTTCTGTCTTTGTTACTTTTCTATTGTCCTGAAAAAACACCCTTGCCAGTTAGTGCTTTCTACTTTGGGCTTGTGGATGAGATGTAGGCTTTAAGCTCCTGGCTATGGTGGCTATGAACTTTAACTCTCTGGAACCACGAGCTCCATATGAGGTGCTTTCTTTTATGAGTGGCGTTGGTTATAGTGTTTGGTCATGTCAATAGAAAAATAACTGAGACAGGCGCTCTAGAAAGATGACCATGCCAAGAACACATGGGTTTAGCCTGGAGCACAAAATGGTAGGATGTGAGAAGGTGCCTAAAAAGCCAGATTTAATTGAAGAGAAAAAAAAAGTTCACAATAAAGTGAAGTGTGAGAATGAGAAGAACCCAAAGGAGATTGCAGTGGTCCAGGCTGGGCAACAGCCGAGTATGTCACATGGGATATTACCGTCTCAACACTAGATGTCTGTGCATCACGTGGGCAGAGATGGCAATGAAGAACAAGGGAGTGAGCTTTCCTATAGAAAATTCCCAGACAGTGACAAGCACTTTCTGTCTTCAAGAGGTTGAGTCTGACTCCATCATCTCCTTAGTTGAGGGCCTGCAGTATAGAGAGGAGATATCATGCAACTTCACCAGAGAACAGTCCTACAGAAGCTAACAGCCTTTAGCCTTGGAAGCTCAACACCAGTGCCTGGGCACACTGTGTGTGTGTGTGTGTGTGTGTGTGTGTGTGTGTGTGTGTGTGTGTGTGAGCTTGTTGCTCCTGGATTCTCTTCCCATGCCATACAGTCCTATTTCCACCAAGAGAGAAATACCATATAGATTCCAAATGAGGGACAGTCTGAAAAATCCTGTGTGAGTACTCCTTAGAATACTCAAGATTGCCCTAAAACATAAAAAAGAAAAAAGAAAAAAAAACCAAACCTAAAAATATAAGTGTAGCTCTCACCCCTCCTCAAAGAGGCATCTTTATTTCACAGAGATTGCTGCAGAGAACCATAGTCAGTCAGAACGCAGAACACAGCTGATGTTGGAGCCCCCAGCCTCGGTGGGTAATATTTACAACACCACCTCTGTACCTAAAGCTTGTGGAACATCTAAGGGGAGGGGTGAAAAGACTGTAAGTACCAGAGGACCAGGGAATCTGCTGAGAGATTGTGTCTCCTTGAAATATCATGGAGGCTTCCCTTATGATATCTTAAAAATATGGCTGCCTAAGAGCAGAGTAAAGACAGCATCCGTAGACATGCTAACAGGGAAGGGGGAAGTCTCATAGGGCCCCACCCTTAAATAAAGAACTGCAGGCAGCAAAGAGATGCTGGGGGCAGAAACTGCTTTCCCAGAGATGAGTCTCCCGCTTGCAAAGTGGTCAACCCTGAAATCACGCACATATGCACAGCACTAAACGATCCTGCAGGATGTATTCATATGTATGTAACCACAAAAGTTAAGAGGAAAGAGGTGAGGAATTTGAGGGTGAGGAAGGAGGGGTGTATATCGGAGGGGTTGGAGGGAGGAAAGGGAGGGATGAAATGAAGCTGTATTTCAATTTAAAAATAAAAGTGACCTTAAAAACAAGAGGAGAACCTGAGCTTCCTTTATATTCTATGACTAAATATCCTGACTAGAAAAAACAGCTTACAGGAGAGAAGAGTTTTTATCAGGGTCAAAGGAACATTGTATACAGCTGGTCAGATCTGCAGTCAAGAATAGAGAGAGACCTAATGTACACATCCATGAGCTCAGCTCTTTCTCTACTCTTGTAGAGTCTAGCCCCTTTGTGGGGTTCAACTCCATTGGGAAAGACCAAAGATTTAAACCCAATTCAGGCTTAGATTAGATGACGTAGTTTTTATCACTAGCAGAAAGGCAGAGCCTGAGAGTCAACACAGCATGGTTTGGGGACTTTGAGGTTAAGGGGGTTTTAAGGGCAGACCTCAGAAACGTATGCATTACAAGTATCCATGGAATTCACAGCTGGGCAAAAGTCCTGTTTTACCTCCTTCAGTTGTCTTCTCTTTCCTGCTATATAGTAATAACAGGCCATCTCAGCCCTTTCCCATAGTGATAAGCAGGTTTTACAGAAGCGAAGGCAGCTGCCAATACCTCACAGACCTTATCCCAGTCTTATCCCAACGGCAGGCCACTGGGATCTCCGTGCATGCCAGAGAACAGATTAAGGGCCATTATGGGACGCCTGGCTCCATAGTAAGTTCCTTTTGTCTCTGCAGGGGACCTGTGTAAATTGCCACTCAGGTCTGAGCACTCTAATGACTGGAGCAGAGCAGTTCTTTTCTGGTCAGAAAAACAACACAGAGCCATCAGGTCTTTAGGGCTGGCTGTCATATCCTGACAACCCAAAGCCAGGGAATGGGTGCCACACACTGTGGGCTGAGTCTTCCCACATCAATTAATGGAATAGGCTGGCCGTGTAGATAAGTCCTTGTGGACTATCCTGGATGATTCTAGACTGAGTCAAGTTGACAAAACCAATCATCACTCAGAAACCATAAGCAAAGGGAGTTTGGGGACACAGGACAGAGACCACAAAGGTGATTTGTAAAAGAAAAAGGACTTTAGGGGAAGTGTGGGAAAGTCCACTAAAGAAAGCGTGAGGAGGGAGCCTGAGCTGACAGCCCACAGCAACAGTGGCTCGAGACTGGGGAGCATCAAGACTGAAGAAAATCATGGAGTGCTATAAAGGTTTACCATCTTTAGAACAGTATGGAGAAAATAGCCCTTCTAAAACTAAATATTTATATTTAAAGCATCAGCTTGGGCCAGTGAGATGGCTGAGTGGATACAGGCACGTTGTGCAAGTTTGACAGACTGACTTCCAAGCCTGAGAAAGGTAGAAGGAGGGACACAGCCTCACCAGGCTGCCCTCTGACAGCCCGGTGTACTTCATTGAACACCCAATAATGATTCAACTAAGATTTAATTGAAAAGTAAAATATCCACTTTCATTTTTTTCTTAAAGTATTTGAAGCACACACATTAAGATATGCTTGGGAACTAGTTGTTGACAAATGTGCCATTCTGGGTGAGTCACAAGAGCAATGTGCTCTCTGTGAAAAGTCACTCTCAGAGTGCCACACATATAATTCTCATTAGATGACATTTCCCATTGGTAGGGGCGGAATCTGGGACTGTCAGCATGTGCCACTGAGCCAACCCCTCAGGCCTTAGACATTGTTTAAAAATGAAAAAAAAAATGTAGAAATGGAGACAAATTAGTGTTTTCCAGGAACTAGAGGTGAAATACTGTCTGTGTCTGCTTGCAATTCCCATTAAAAGAATGCCTAGGGCTGTATTAGTAGTAAAGATGGAAATCCACACTGGGTGTGGTGGCAGATGTTTTCAATGACAGCACTTGGGAGGCAGAGGCAGGTGGATCTCTGTGAGTTTGAAGCCAGCCTGGTCTACAGAGTGAGCTCCAGGACAGCCAGAGAGACCCTATCTCAAAACAAACAAACAGAAAAACAAACAAACAAACGAACGAACAATCCACAACAAACCAAGCCTTCAGTGTAAGAGCTCTCTGGAGACAGACTGCAGCCGGTAGGCAGTAAGACTACTTGCTGAATGGGACCTAGGTGGTGGACCCATCTGTGCCAGTGACGGCTAAGTAACCAACACCAGACCCCTGTCCCCATCGTCATGGTCTCCCCTGTACGAGAGGTCCCCATCAGGCAGGGGTCTGTTGGATTCTAGGTCCTATTGTTGCAGCAGTTACACACACACACACACACACACACACACACACACACACACACACACANCACACACACACACACACACACACACACACATATATATATATATATATATATATATATATATATATATATATATATATATAAAATGTTAAAGTACATTAAAAGTCTGCTTCCTGGGCTATGGATACAACAGTGGTAAAAGCACTTGCCTAGCATGCAAAGCTATGGGTTCAATCCTCATCCCAGGCTGGGGAAAAGCCTCAATATTCTAATAAAGCAGAGTGGCTTATCACAGACACAGTGTGGTTATACTATGAACAAAATGTAAAAACAATTGTTTGGATTGACATTCAAAAGAGAACAAAAGCAGGCTAAGCCACTTCAAACCAGGAAGTGGCTGGTTGAGACAAAGACCTAAAAGCTTTCCCCTGGTGTTCTCCCCTTGAGGATGGCTGGAAGGAATGTCTACCTGGAGAGGCTAGGGCACCAGGAGGCTGATCCCAGAGCAACAGAGAGAACCACAGGCTGGCAGGGAGTGATCCCAGATCTACACAAAATGTCGGCCTGCTTGCAAGCATCTATGGAACAGTTAAGACTCTGCAGCTCTCGGCACCAAGAGCCTGGCCAGCCATTCAGGGCAGAACCAGAATCAGCTGCCCAGCGAGGGGGAGATGGGATTTGAAGCCGAAATTCTGCAAGTAGAGAATTTGGACTTTAATTTCCACAAATCTACCACTTCCTGGTGCCAAAGAAAGGCCTGCTGGGCCGTAGGCGTAAGGGCCTCCCCTGGAGGCTTTGTTAAGGTGGCTCCTTTGGTGAGTAGCTACCTTGCAACTAGGAGAAAGGGCCTTGCTTTGGGCATCAAGACCACATTTCAAAACTACAGGAAAGTGCAGTGAATTTGCCCTTTCAAAACCTCAATCCAAGGCCCCGCAGGACCAAAGTGATTGGATTGGCACTAATTTAGCGACCTCCTGGGGTGGGGGTAAACAGGTGAACAAACCTTCTTCCGGGCAAGACAATAGCATCCAGGGCCAAGACTCACAAGGCCCATCGGGTAAACTGAAGGTACCTGGGATGCAGGAGCAGAGAAACGCCACAGAGAGGGAGGCTGGGAAGATGTCCCCTTTGGGAAGGTGCTCGCCGCCTTGTAAACATGAGGACCTGAGATCAGCCCTCAGAAGTCACACAGAAATAAGGACAAAAGGCATGGTAGCCTGTACCTCTTATCCCAGTGCTGGAGGGGAGACACAGGCGTGATCTCTGGCCAGGCCTGGCAGCCTAGTCTACTTGGTGAACTCCAGACCACTGAAAGCCTGTATTAAAAAAAAAAGTGGGTAACATCTGAGAGAGACCCCTGAGATGGTTCTCTGACCCCCATAGGCATATACATGCACACTTGCACACACCTGCACTCTTGCACACATGTGAACCTTCACATATATACACACATGGAGACACAAAACATGACTCATAATTAAAATTAAAAAATCAAAATTAGCAAAGCAACAGAAGACACTTATTTTAGAAGAACTTGATATGAACTTTAAGTCTTAACACACACACACACACACACACACACACACACACACACACACACACGAGCAATCAAAGGAAAAGATGGACCATAAGATGACTGCTGATTTCTAGAGGGTTCACATGGATAACTGACTGTGAGTTTAAAATACAGGTGAAAATGCAATGTATATTTAACCTGCTATCCTAGCTTGGCTACCAGCACACTGTAGTATCTGTTCTTTCCTGAGAATGTCACACTGCAAAGTGACTGGAAGTCAAAACCCAAAAGGAGGATGTTACTGAATGCAGAATGCACCCAGCTGCAAAGCTGGAGGCTCTGAAGCTGAAACTCTGAATCATGAACAACTGTGGATCTGTTCCTTCTGTAACAAAAAGAGAGAATCAGGAGAGAGAGAGAAGCTCTGAATCGTGGACAACTGTGGATGTCTTCCTTCTGTAACAAAAAGCAAGAATCAGGAGAGGAAAAAATAAGAAGAAATAAGGAAAGAAAAAATGAAATGGAGACCTACATCTGGAAAATTCAGTGTCTAAAATCACCTAATCCTGTCATAAAAATTAACCCAGAATGGCCTACAGCTCCTAGAGCTGTAGCTCAGCAGTATAGCTCTGTGTAGCATGCAGAAGACCCAGAGTTCAGTTCCCATGACCAGATAATACCCGCCAGGATCACAGGTCTACGAGTAAAATGAAGAACGTACAATGGCTCCCAGTTCGGCACAGGAGAAAATTTCCATGACCTTGGGTTGGCAATGACTTCTCAGATCTGACACCACAGACATAACCTGTAAAGAAAAACCTGAAAAACTGGCGTTCATTAAAACGATTTTAATCTGCCGAGTGACCTTATCAAAGAAGGAAAAGACAGAGCACAGACCAAAATAAAATATCTGTAGTAGACCTGTCTCCTCAGACCTGGTATTGAAACGAACACAGACTGTCCAAGTTCAGCGTTGGGAAAATGGAGACTGATTGAAAATGGACACTTCTTTGAAGAAGACACACAGATAAAATATAAGCATAAAGGGATGAGTGACATCACTGACAGCCAGGAAAAAGGCAAATTAAGAAATGACATGCCAACATAGCCACTGAAGTTCAGAACACTGAGAACACCAAACTCTGGTGACCATGTGGGACCCTGGGGACTCACAAAGGCTGGAAGGAATCAGAATGACCAACCACTCAGGAAGGCAGACTGGCATTTCTTAGCAAGCTACACGTATTTTTCACCGTATGATCCAGCAATCTTGTTTTTTGGGTTCTTACCTGAAACAGTTAAAAACAAAACAAAACAAAAACAACAATACTTCACGCAAATGTGTACATAGATTTCTTTAATTTCTTATTTATTTTTATTAGATATTTTTAAATTTACATTTCAAATGTTATCCCCTTCCCTAGTTTCCCTTCCAAAAATTCCCTACCCCTCCATCCCCAACCCACCCACCCACTCCTGCTTCCTGGCCCTGGCATTCTCCTACACTGGGGCATGGAACCTTCACAGGACCAAAGGCCTCACCTCCCATTGGTGACCAACTAGATATGCAGCTAAAGCCATGAGTCCCACCATGTGCTTTCTTTAACTGGTGGTTTAATCCCTGGGAGCTCTGGGGTTACAGGTTGGTTCATATTGTAGCTGAAGGGCTACAAACCCCTTCAGCTCCTTGTATCCTTTCTCTAGCTCCTTCATTGGGACCCTGTGCTCTGTCCAATGGATGGCTGTGAGCATCCACTTCTGTATTTGTCAGTCACTGGCAGAGCCTCTCAGAAGATCACTTTATCAGGCTTCTGTCAGCAAGCTCTTGTTGGCATCTGCAATAGTGTCTGAGTTTGGTGATTGTTTATAGGATGGATCCAGGTGGGGCAGTCTCTGGATGGTCATTCCTTCAGTCTCTGCTCCGAACTTTGTCTCTGTAACTCCTTCCATGGGTATTTTGTTCCCTCTTCTAAGAAGGATCGAAATATCCACACTTTGATCTTCCTTCTTCTTGAGTTTCATGTGTTTTGCAAGTTGTATCTTGGATATTCTGAGCTTCTGGGCTAATATCCACTTATCAGTGAGTGCATATCATGTGTGTTCATTTGTGATTGGGTTACCTCACTCAGGATGATATCCTCCAGATCCATCTATTTGTCTAAGAATTTCAATAGCTGAGTAGTATTCCATTGTGTAAATGTACCACGTTTTCTGTATCCATTCCTCTGTTGAGGAACATCTGGGTTCTTTCCAGCTTCTGGCTATTATAAATAAGGCTGCTATGAACATAGTGGAGCATGTGTCCTTATTACAGGTTGGAGCAATTCTGGGTATATGCCCAGGAGTGGTATTGCTGGATCTTCCGGTAGTACTATGTCCAATCTTCTGAGGAACCAACAAACTTATTTCCAGAGTGGTTGTACCAGCTTGCAATCCCACCAGCAATGGAGGAGTGTTTCTCTTTCTCCACATCCTCGCCAGCATCTGCTGTAACTTGAATTTTTGATCTTAGCCATTCTGACTGGTATGAGGTGGAATCTCAGGGTTGTTTTGATTTGCATTTCCCTGATGATTAAGGATGTTGAATATTTTTTTAGGTGCTTCTCAGCCATTTGGTATTCCTCAGTTGAGAACATGGATTTCTTTAATTGATACTTTACACACAATCTATCAAAAATTGGAACTAGGCAAGATGTCTGTCAGTGGGTTCATGGATAAACAGACTACGGTACAGTCACGCAATGGAATATTACTCAGTCCTAAAAGGAAAGGTATCGCCAAACCACACACAGACAAGCAGAGCCTCAGGTACTTAATACAAGCAGAGAAAATCCATCTGAAAGGACAACGAAATTCACAAAGGGTCTGGGGAAGAGCTCAGAAATCCTAAGCACACGGTGCAGGATGGGACAGTGTGGGCCACGGAGCCAGGGAGGCTGTGTTCCAGAGCACATGGGAGCTCTCTGCCCTTTTCAAGTTTGCAGCAACACTAGAGCATTCTCAGGCAAGCTGTGGAGACAGTAAAATTATCAGTGGTTTCCAGAGACTGGCAGGAATGAACAGCAGACCCTTCTTAGGATGGAGTGAGGCTTGGAATGTACGCACGTGTCAGTACAGATGTACTCCAGTGCATACGATGCACAACAAGAACGAGGCATACTGTCAACTGTACAGGGTCAGGTTGGTGCGGACCTGGAGATGCAAGTTCATTAATTATGCCAAACATACCGCTGTGATCCGGGATGCTGATAACCAGGGAAGGATAGCGTCTGCGAGGCCGGAGAGCCTTAGAAATCCCAGACCGTCTGCTCAGTTAGAACTGAGGCTGCTCTGGAGAAGTCACGTGTAATACAGAACAACAGGCAAGAAGTAATGAAGGCCTTGGGGAAATGAAATAGAAAAGAAGTCTTTCTTTCTTTTTTTTTTTAATCACATCACCCACATCACAATAAACAAACAAACAAACAAATAAAAGAAATTCTTGGGTGTGAAGGGAATGTTGACACCCAATTGCTCTGACACAGGAGGGGCACTGAACATAATTGTTATATGAAAAATGGCCTAACCTTTCCCTGAAAAGCAGTTAGCTGTCAGATGTTAACGAACGGGGCTGACTAGTTACTGTCTGATGCTCTGATAAAGTGCCACGGCTCAAGTAACTTTTAGAAAGAAATGTTTATTTGCACTTAGAGTTCCAGAAGCATAAATGCCTATCTGTGTTTCTCTCTCTGTCTTTGTTTTTCCCCCGTCTCTGTCTGTCTCTCTGTCTTTGTCTTTGTCTGTCTCTGTCTCTCTGTCTGACGATGAAATGTCAATGAGGAAGCTACATGGGAACCTATGGTTTTCCGACCCGAGTAAGGAAATAATAAAAGGAGACGGTAGAAGACATGCTCTCTGAGTAAACAGAGGGTGACTACTGGACCTAAGTGTGTGAGCAGGGATGGTGGCAGGGTGGAAGGGAAGGGGTACAGGACGGGTTGACCAAACTACAGATAGATGGGGAAATGTTAATGAAAATGCACCAGACTGTAAGAAAGGGAAAACATATCATGGAAAGTGGAATTTGAACAGAGGAGCCTGCACAGGTCACCCACACTGCTCCCAGAAGATGTCAGTTATTAAACAAAGGTCTCAGTGCTAGGTGCAGGCTATCTCCCTGTGAGTGATGGGTCAGAGAGACCCCAGAGGTACTCAGAACAGTATATACTGTTCCCATTGCTTCTGGTTGCACACGGTGGCTAGATGGTAAGACACTATTGCTAAAAAACGCCCAACGCTTTGGTGGCAGCGTGGGAAATCAGTCCCAAACTGAGCAGGCAACCCTCTCCCTGCTTAGCTAGCTCTCAGGGTGTTAAAAGATGCTGTGCAAGCTGCTTCATGAGAAAGGACAGCCACGATGGTCTTCCTCACCAGACCCTGTGTGTTAGAATGCAGATCTGCCCGGTAACCTGTGCCAGCTCTCATGGCGGTGGTAAGACTGTTCATGAGGCAACCAACTGCTTTCTGATTGGATGTGAAGTCTGTTTCACAGAAGGGAGTTCATGCCTGATACTAGAAACGTGCTCAAGACCCATGGCTAGGGAGGTCAGTAACTACAGAGCTACGTGCTCCTCTCAGGCTTGGTCAGGGAAGTTTGTTCTTGCAGTGGGTAGTGGCTAAAGCAGAAATGTATCACTGTTCAAAACGCTGAAGATAAAGTACCTGTGAGTGGTGACTCATGGATGGGAGAGTTTATCAACACCCTCCACCTGCAAGACTCAGAGAACATCTCAGAGGCACCAGAAAGAGTGTGTAACAAGTGGAGGATGGGGGAAGGATGGCTGTGGAATGCTGTCCTCTGGTCATGACAGGACTGTGGCATACACAAATACACATCCACTATGATTATCTGTACACTATTAAGCCAGTGAATGATTTCAGTATGGAGGGGAGGAGGCTCCTGAGGCTCTGGTCCCAAGTGAGGAGCTCTTGGTTGGATGCTGAAGGAATGAGAGCTGCTTCTCTTTGGGTGGGGGTGACCCCTGATAGGTTGTCTATGCCCCAGTGGATGGCCCAGTAGCCATGCACATATGGACACCTCTAATTGGATTCAGTGGGATGTATATTAAAAAACAAAATAGGAATGTAGAGTTGGGAGGCAGATGTAAAGGGAGTTTCAGAAGGGCCTTGGAAAGGAGTTGAAGATAATTAAGATCAAGATGGATTGTATACTATCATAAGTTGATTATATCTATGAAACAAACAAACGGCCAAGCACCTCATAAAAAAGGCGAGTAGAAAACCAGAACGAGACTAAGATGAGAATTATTATGTCCTGAGAAATTAGCAAGACCAAGCCTGACTGCGTGGGAGGCTCACAGGGAGGCAGTCTCCTGTGGGAGTGCCGAGAAGCGACGCCACTTGGGAAAGTTATTTGTTGGCTTCTTATGAAGCCAGACACCACACCTCCTGTACCTAATAGTTCAGTAGCAGGTATTCATCCAAGGGAAATAAAAAGAGATACCCACAAAAACATTTTTACACAAATATCAGGGTAACTTTCTTTCTAACAGCCCCAAGCTGGAAACAGCCCAAGTAGCTGTTAACAGACCGTGGACTAACAATCCACAGAATACCGTCAAACAAAAGGAGAAATGGAGGGTCCAAACAGCGATTTAGAGAGAGACATTAAATGCCAGTCGCTAGTGCCTTTGTTCCTATGCAGATCCACATGCTGCAGGGGACACAGTCGGGGTGACATATCAGACCGTCCTGGGCTGCTGGTCAGGGCTGTGTATGTGGAGTTTTGAAGGAGAAATGATCCCCATAGCCCCTGACATTTGAAAGTTTGCTTCTGCCTTGCTGGAGGAAGTATGTCACAGGCTGGGCTGGGGGATTGGGCGAGTGTTGAAATGAAAAGGCTTCTAGCTCTTTCTTTGTTCTTTCTGCTTTGTGCTTGTAATTCAAGATGTGAGTACTTAGCTTCCTGGCCCTGCTGCCTCCACCTCGCACCACAATGTATTTGTATCCCTATAGAACCACAAGGCCAAATAAACTTTCTTCCCCAAGTTGCTCTTGGTCTTGGTGTTTTATCACAGTGACAGAGAAGTCAGGGTGCACAGCTGTGGACCTCTTGGTAGGGGGGCAGAGGGATTTGTGTTTGTGTTTTACTTACAGATACATAAGGGACTTCAGACTGCCACCGTAAAACATTATCTAAACAGCATGCCTTGCAGCTTAGACCCTGCCTGGGAAATGTCCAGGGCCCTGGAAATGGAATTAGTTGGCTCAAGGGCAAGCCCTCATCTACCTTCCTGTAGAGTATGAAGAAAAGCCCCTAACTGCAGAAAACACCTTAGGCTCTCGGCCCTGGTGGGGTGGTAGAGTCTAGCCACCAGTATGGGAGGGATGGCAAAGGGCCTTTTCACCAAAATAGAGCAGGGTGCCCTCATTGTGATCAGCTGCAGGTATATCTCAAGACACTGTCTTGGTGGCCCCAGGATGGTATGGGGAGCAGGAAGGAGACTTCAGGAAGACCTTAGTGGCAGGAAGCATATACCAGGCCATGCAGAGCCATGCCAAATGGGAAGCCCTAACTCTGGGTTTGTGGCAACAGAGGGGAAGGGAAGGCCTGGAGGTCTTGTGTGAGGGGTCTTCATGTGGCCTCGGCCTGGAAAGAACATTCATGGCACAGGAATACTCAGTATCAGAGGTCTGACTATGTGCACAGACTTCTAGATTTTCCTCTCTGCTGTGAGTGAGACCTCCAGAGAAGCCAAAGGGATTCAGGGCAGAGTGAATGGGCTCGGTGGCAAGGCCATCTGCTTGAGAATGGGACCAAGTCATTGTGTGTGTGGGGGGGGGAGCTAAGGGCGGAGCCCAGAGCCCAGTATGGGTGTAAAGGGCAGAGAGAGCAGAGAGTTAAGGCCAGATCTGACACTGCTCTTGGCTCTCTCAGTCCAGGCCCTGCCCTTCTCAGGGCCACATTTGATGGTGCAGATGATGAATCAGGCATTATATTTTCCAGCTTACCAGAAACAAACAGCTACCCCTGTCCTGCACGACCCACAAGGGGACACTTAGAGAAAAATCTTCCATGATTCTTCTTTGGCTCCAGACATGGCTGGGAAGGATCAAGCACCTCTCATGCCTCAGATGAGGTTTAGGGACAGAGAAGGTGCCAAACTTTAACTGTGGGGAACCAGTCGTCCCCATAAGGAGGTCCCAAGGCCAATGCTGTCTCTCAAAGAACAGGATCCTAGATGGACGAGGCTTTCTCTCTCTCTCTCTCTCTCTCTCTCTCTCTCTCTCTCTNCCTGGCTGTCCTGGAACTCACTTTGTAGACCAGGCTGGCCTCGAACTCAGAAATCCGCCTGAGAGGCTTTCTCTTGAGGGAGATGCAGACACAGCTCTGGACTCCATGACCAGCTGGAGACCCGTCCTTCTCCCCCGAGGACCCCTGTTCTGCTGTCTGAACTTGAGATCCTGGAGCCACACTTCCAGTGCTGCCCACAAGGTTTCAAGCAGCAGGCCCATCCTCATCGCGTTCCTCTCTTCCCAACCAAGAGGCCTCGCAGGGGAGTCTTGAGAACCAGGGTCATCTAAGGCTGAGAAGATTTAGCCGTGCACTCTCATTGGCACCAAGCTATAGAAAATAGCCAGGCCGAAGTTTTGAAACACACAAGCGTATGCCCAGGAGTTGTGCCGAGAAGGCTCGCTGGGGAGGAGATTGCCATCTTCCAACTGGCCTCTGAAAAAAAATAATAAATTAAAAACGGCTATTTTCCTCCGCCGAAGCTGGCAACGCTGTGAGCCACACTCGGCTGGTCCGTGGCAACTGAAGTTAGCTGGGCCGCTCTTCAGCCATGATTTATTGGCTGGGTTCTTTGAAAGTCTACTTCTTTTGCAGGCAGGCCAGTGCCTTAAAGCCACGGTTCCACTTGAGTTGGAAAGTAATGGGCAGACCCAAGGTGGGCATGTGGATGTCAGCTTTTGCTCCATCCATTTCCCTCTACAGGTAACAGAGCAGTCAAGCAAAGAAATGGGCGGGGTGGGGGGGGCTGGGCAGCCGCAGAGGGGAGCACAGTATATGGAAGGGTGGAGAGTGCCGACAGGCCTTGGCTTTCACATCACTCGGTCTGCACGCAGGGCAGCAAGCCCAGGTGTGCGCAGGCCAAGTGGGAGATATCTGAGCTGACCTGGCCATACTCAAGGAGGTGGAGGTCTCCCTCTTGTGACTCACCCTGTCCCCTGCCAGTCCCAGCTGGCCTTCCTTCCACTGGATCCTTGCCATGGACTCAGAGGCGGCAGTTTGGCTGACCCAGAGCCCTTCTCGTGGTCTGGGATGGAAAACAGGGAGTACTGAGGATGAAACCCCTTCTGGTCCCCAGCTGACCTATGTGTACAGTCAGCTCTCCATGGCAGGGCAGTACCTAGTGTGTCCTTCAGGACCCTAGGGAGCTCTCAGGATTCAAACTCATGAGGATGGAGCCCAGTCCATCCCCTCACCGAGCTGGGCACCCTTCTATAGGTACAACTCTATATTCCTGGCTGCCTCAGAGCCAACACAACACAGATGTTATTGTTCTCCCCATTGGGGCAGGGTGCAGACAGTATCTGCTGTCTAGGCCTCGTAGAGTCTTTATGCCAACCTGAGTATTACAAAAGGAGGAGGGGTGGGGGACAGACTAGTAGGTTCCATTTTGGGTTCTAGGATCATTCCACGATGCACCTGGGAAAAGTGAGACTCAAAATCACACACACACACACACACACACACACACACACACATATACAAATAAGTTTTTAAAACTTATATATGTATATGTATATACATATATATGCATAAGTTTAAAAATCATTTGTGAAAAAATTATCACTAAAGAATACAGAATGGTATGGAATTCATCAAAGGACGGACATGTAGATGCTTGGAAAATAATAAAGATTCAGAAATGGACTCACATGCATGGCCAATTTTAATTCAAACATAGAGGTCATTCAAAGGAGAAAAAATTATCCTCAGACAAGTAGAGATAGAACAGTGGGATACACAGTGCCCTCCTGACCCCTGTAAAACAGCTAGAAGAAGATAAAGGCGGGTGGCAAGTTTGCATGATACCTTAAGTGCAGTTCATAAGAGCATAAATAGATTGGACAGTGAGTCACTTTATTCTTGTCAACTTGATTAAACTATATAAGACCTAAATAAGACTTCAGTGTGTCTGTGAAGGTATTTCCAGGGAGAATCAGCAGAGGGCAAAAGATGTGTCTTGGGTGTGGATGGTCCACCCCCAGGGCTGGGGTTCTGGACTGGCTAAGCAGGGAAGCAGGTAGGGAAGATGAGTGCCTTTCACTGTTTCATGGTCTGCTCAGAACCGAGCAAGCAGCCACACAGTCTGGTACCATGTTGGAGTGTACTCTCAGACTGCAAGCCAAATAAACCTTTCCCCTACGAAGTAGCTTCTTGCCCACAATAACAGAAGGCAATGCACACTGTACCCAAATTATTGTCTTCTCTTGGAAAAAGACTGTAAAGAATTTAGAAAGGCACATTTTGGGGAGCTGGAGATATGGCTCATGGGTGAAACACTAGCTTGCAAGCATGAGAACTGAGTTCAGATCTCCAGCTCACACAGAAATGCCAGGTAGTCATGGTGACTTGCTCATGTCTCTAGGACACGTGAGACAGAGGCAGGGAAAGCTGGCCAGCTAGAATAGTTGAAGCAGTGAGCTCTGGATTCAAATGAGAGGCTCTGCCTCAAAGAATCAGGCAGAGAGCCATCAAGGAGGACTCTAGATGTGAACACGCAAGCACGTTTACACACATGCAGGCATGTATACATGCATACCAAGGGGGAAAAATGAAAGCGCTTTCTGGAAGAAAATATTTGATAATTATACAGACATTTAAAAAAAATTCCACGTGTCTTAAATGTGTAAAGAAGTCTTAAAACTCAAACATGTGAGCTATTCTAAAAGATTTGAACAGAGGGGCTTCATCAGGAGAAGCTATGTACAGCCACCAGTGCAGAGAAGACATCAAACAAATGCACTTTAGATGTAGTTCACTCTCTCACATATGCACGTCAGAGTTTCCTAGCATAGAGCGGCAGCTATAATGAAAGAAGATGATAAAGTGCTAAACAGGGCTGGACAATGGGAGCTCTTGTTGGATCCTAGCTGCTGTTGTGATACACTTTCGTGGTATATAGCCCAAGTTGACCTTGAACCCAAGGTAATTCTTCTGCCTTGACCTCCTGAATGCTGGGATTACAAGCATGGAATGCAAAATTTATAGTTCCTCTGAAAGCAAAACTGGCCGTTCAAAAAACTTTATTAAATAAACAGTGTACAACATAGCAGTGTACCTTCCGGAGATTTATCTGAGAGAACTGAAATTTTATATTCATACAAAAACCTATGAATGGAAACTTGCAGGAGCTTTATTTATAATCGCCAGTTGAAAACAACACTACCATTTTGCCAGTGGATGCATAAACTTAGGCCTATTTGCCAAATGAACTCCTGGAAACCAGAAACTATCTACTGATATAGAGAGCTCTCTGTCTCTCTCTGTCTCTGTCTCTGTCTGTCTGTCCATCTGTCCATCTGTCCGTCTGTCTGTCTGTCTGTCTGTCTGTCTGTCTGTCTGTCTCTCTCTCTCTCTCTCTCTCTCTCTGTGTGTGTGTGTGTGTGTGCGCGCGCGCGCACTACAAATGGAGGAGACAGGAATTCAGTGAATGAACAAAGTACAAAAAGACTGCCCATATGACAAATGCAAATTAGTAGAGTGCTATCAGAATGCAGGGAACCTGTAACACACCATCAAAGACTGAAATTAGGAATCATAGATATATAAGCATTTTGTGCTAAAGAAACAGAAAACTTGTTCATTAAAATCATTGCAGAAAACTTCCCAAATCTTGGGAAATAGATGGCTACCCAGGTACAGAGGACTTCAGACAGACATGATCAGAAAAGAACCTCCCTGTATCATAAAACTAAAATGGTAAATATACAGAGCAGAAAGAATTTTGAAAGCTACAAGAAAAAAGAACCAACTCACATGTAAAGAAAAACCCAAAAACTCAGGTGACAGCAGATGCTGGCGAGGATGTGGAGAAAGAGGAACACTCCTCCATTGCTGGTGGGATTGCAAGCTGGTACAACCAGTCTGGAAATCAGTCTGGCAGTTCTTCAGAAAATTGGAAATAGTTCTACCTGAGTTCACAGCTATCCCACTCCTGGGCATACACCCATAAGATGCTCCAACATATAACAAGGACATATGCTCCATCCACTATGTTCATAGAAGCCTTATTTATAATTGCCAGAACCTGGAAAGAACCCAGATGTCCTTCAACAGAGGAATGGATACAGAAAATGTGGTATATTTATACAATGTAGTACTACACAGCTATTAAAAACAATGACTTCATGAAATTCACAGGCAAATGGATGAAACTTGAAAATATCATCCTGAGTGAGGTAACCCAGACACAAAAGAACACACATGGTATGCACTCACTGATAAGTGAATAAAAAGAAGCTCGGAATATCCATGATACAACTCACAGACCATATGAAACCCCAAAAGAAAGAAGATCACACCGAAGTGTGGATGCTGCAGTCCTACTCAGAAGAGGGAAGAGAATGATCTCTGGGAAGTAGAGGGGGAGAGGAGGGGGGAAAAGGGGGAAAGGGGGGGAAGGGGGGACTCAGATGTGGGAAGAGATGGGGGAGAAGTACAGGAGGTTGGGAATTTGAAAGGAGGTGTGTAGCAGTGGGGGAAGGGGAACTGGGGGTAGCCACTAGAAAGTCACAGATGCCAGGGACCCAAAAGTTTCCCAGAACCCAACAGGGGGGACATTAGCCGAAATTCCCAACAAAGGGGAGATTGAACCTGTAGAGACCATATCCAGTGGATAGGCACGGCCACCGGTTGAGGGATGGGGCCACCTACCCATCTCAAAAATATTAATCTGGAATTTCTCCTGTCAAAAGGAAGTGCAGGGAAAAGAGTGGAGCAGAGGCTGAAGGAAAGGCCATCCAGAGAGATCCATCCCATCTGCAGACACCAAACCCAGACACTATCGCTGATGCCAAGAAGAGCTTACTGACAGGAGCCTGGTATATAGCTGTCCCCTGAGAGGCTCTGCCAGAGTCTGACCAATACAGATTCAGGTGTATGCAGTCATACATCTGACTGAACACAGAGACTCCAATGCAGAAGTTAGAGCAAGGACTGTAGGAGCTGAAGGGGTTTGCAACCTTGTAGGAAGAACAACAGTAACAACCAACCAGATCCCCTAAAGCTACCAAGGACTAAACCATCAACCAAAGAGTACACATGGAGGGACCCATGGCTCCAGCTGGATATGTAGCAGAGGACTGCCTTATCTGGCATTACTGGGAGGGGAGCCCCTTGGTTCTGTGGAGGCTTGATGACCCAGGGTAGGGGAATGCTAAGGCACTGAGGCAGGAGTGGGTGGGCGGGTAGAGGAGCACCCTCATAGAAGCAGGGGGAAGGCGGAGCAAATAGGGAGCGGTGGAAGGGAAACTGGGAAGGGGGATAACATTTGAAATGTAAATAAATAAAATAACTAATAAAACATGAAAAAAAAAACATTGGAATAATCACTTACTTCCCAACATAAACTAAAAGCCACAAGGGTATGGCTTTTAGAATAATGTCAACTCAGATTGCCTTACTCCGAAAAGCTGATAAATATAAAGTAACAGAATTCATGACCGCTAAGCCATAGCTGCAGAGTAGATGTGAAAGACTTTCACACACAGAAAGGAGAGATAAATACGTCCGTGGGACCACAAGAAAGAATAAGTCACACTAGAACAGTGAATAAAAACTTGAAGATTAGGGAACACTATGAAGTCAACAAAATATCAGGTATCAATACACACATTCCAATAATAACTATAAATATTAATATTCTCAATTTCCAAATCAAAAGACCTGGACTGAAAGATTGGATTAAGATATAGGATCCATATACTTTTTGACTATAATAAAAACACCACACCAGCTAAAGAATAGTGTGAGATCTTTCAAGCTAAGTCATATTAAAAAAAAAAAATAGGTGTGGAAATTCCAATTTCTGATGAAATAGGCTTTAAATTCTAAATAGCGGGAAGAAATAAAATCACTATGTATGGAGTAAGGAAATAATCCACCAAGAAGATACCATATTTCTAAACATTTATGCACCCAATACTAGCAAACCCAATTTCATAAAACTAATACTCTTGGATATAAAGGCAAAGACTGAGCTCAGCAGACAGCACGGTGAGTGACTGTCATAGTCTACTATGATCAACATAACGTCCACGCAGACAAATCAAACAGATGGGAAAAGAAACATCAGAGGCAAACAATACTATAGATCAAACAGACTTCATCGGCGTCTACAAAATAGCCACACAAACACCCAGAGTTGCATTCTTCTCAGAAGCCCCTGGGATTGTCTCTAAAAAACCACTACATTATAGACCAGAAAGCAAATATTTACAAATTGAAGTGATTTCCTGTATTCTATTTGATCACGACAGAATAAATCTAGCAATCAACAGCAAGGAAAACTGTAGGATATACACAAGCTCTCGGAGACTGAATGACAGGCTGTTGAATGATGAATGGGTCATTGAAGAAATCAGGAGGGAAACTAAAAAGTTCCTGGAATTGAAGGAAAATGAAACCACAACATACCAGAACTGTGGGATACAATGCATGTGCTCCGAAAAGGGAAGTTCATAGCTATAAATACCTGCTTTAGAAAATCAGAGAAATTTGAATTAAATAATTGAATGATTCACCTCAAGGTCTTATGCAAATAAGAAAGTGTCAAACTCCAAATCAAGGGAATGGAAATAAATATCAAAGATCAGGGGCAGAGGCAATAAAGATGAAGAATACAGAACTAAAAGTTGGATCTCTGGAAATATAAACAACATTAATAAATCCTTAGCCGAACTAACTAAAAGGCAGAGCGTGAAGACCACAGTAATAGATTTAGAGATGAAAAGGGAGGGGCTACAGTGGACACCAGTGAAACTCAGAGAATAGTTAGAGCAGACTTTGAAAGCCTCTATTCTAATAGGTTAATTAATACAGAGACATACAACTTGCCAATGTGCAGAGAATAAGAGACCACGAAGTGCTCAGTTCTAAACATAACTTGTATATCACACCTCCAGACTCAGTACCATCATGGAAGAGGGGGGAAGACTTGTAAGAGCCAGTGGTACTGGCTGACTACACTGAATCAGTATTTGCCATACATGACAAGGCTATTGCAAAAATAAACTCACAACAGCTGCATTTTCCTGCACTAGGCAAAGTCCTGGCACAGGTGGGAGAGGGGCTCATGAAGTCACACATCTACTGAGAGGCTATTAGTAACTGGTGACTACTGGGAGAAGGGGTCAGCTTTCTTCAGGGGTGTGGCCGCTTAGAGCATTGCCTTGCCCCAGGAAACGGTCCTATACTTACGTGCACAAAGGCAGCACTAGGTGGACTCAGTGTTTTGCTTTGTCTTATAAAGATCACAAGAAGTTGGGAGGGACAAGAGGTGGGGGTATAGGGAAGGAATTACGGGTATGGAATGGGGAGTGTATTTGAACAAAACACCTTTTATGTATGTATGGAATTCTCAAAGAGTAACAATGGAGAAACAGCATGCTTAACAAAAACAGAAAAGAATCCCCAAACAATACGGAAGCGTAAGAGACTGTGAATAGTAAGATCAATCCTGAACAAAAGTGCCAGAGGTCTCACAATATAAATTTCAAAATGTTTTGCCACTGCAGAGCTGTAGTGTCAAAAACAGCCAGATACTGGCATAAAAATAGAAATGTAGGACCCTTGGACTGTGATAGAGCACCACCCAAACAGCCATCGGCAGCCACCCAACCTTTGACACAGACGTCAAAAACGTACATTGGAGGAAAGGACATCTTCAGAAAGTGGTGCTGAGCCTGGCTGTGCACCACAGAAGGACGTTAGGTAACCATTGCTCACCCTGTGTAAAGATCAGTGGAGAGTAGATCAAGACCCTAAGGTGAGACTCCAGCTGTTAGCTAGGGAAGGACTTCCAGATGCAAGCCCCGTCAGTGGAGGAATGTCAGGAAAGTCATGCCCAGATGTGACTGCATGCACAGGGCACAAAGCCTCTGAGAGCACCCGGGAAAGCTGGGTGGAGAGGCAGCTGAGG
Organism: Mus pahari; assembly: GCF_900095145.1. NCBI lineage: Eukaryota > Metazoa > Chordata > Mammalia > Rodentia > Muridae > Mus > Mus pahari. The sequence continues at coordinate 103,854,929 of NC_034596.1, read as the reverse complement.
TGTGACAGAGAACTCTTCATCTGCTATCAAGTGGACAGAGGACTCCCACAGAGCTACAACCCTACCACCCAAATCCCGAGCAATCTAACCAACAACCGGGAAAACAGAGCACTCTGAAAATTTGAAGGACAGAGAATCAACAAGTCTATGAAAAAGCGAGCAGCATCCTTAGCTGCAGTCGGGGTTATCAGGATTTAACCTGCAGAACAGGCATTCTCAAGAAAATAAACAACAGATGCTGGGAAGGGGACGGTGCGGGGACCAGGCAAACTCTTTACATCCCGTTGGGAGAAGTAGAAATGGTTCTAGCCGACGTGTAAACTAGTGTGGAGGGGTCTTCAAAACAAAACAGCAGCAACCAACAGCTAGAGGGAGAGCTGTACCACATCTGGGTACACACCCACGGGCTTAGGACAACACACCACTGAAGATAGCACAGCACATGCGTGGTGATTGCAGTGCTGTTCCCAACAGTCAAGTTATGAACCATCCCAGGTGTATTAGTCAGGGTTCTTTAGAGTCACTATAGTAAGGGAATTTGTTGATGGCTTACAGTCTGTCGTCCAACTTCCCAACAATGGCCAGCAGCAGCTGTGAATGGAAGCCCAAGGATCTAGAAGTTGCTCAGTCCCACAAGGCAAGCAGGCAAAGAAGAGAGAGCAAATCTTCCTTCTTCCGATGTCCTTATGTAGGTCTCCAGCAGAAGGTGTGGCCCAGATTAAAGGTGTGTATCACCACGCCTGGATCTGGGACTTGCTTTGTCCTTGAACTCAGAGATCTCCCTGTCTTAACCTTCTGGGATTCATAGCCACTATGCCTTAAGATCTCCGTGCCAAGATCCATGTCAGAAACTTGTATCTTCCAGCCTCCAGATTAGGATCACAGGTGAGCCTTCCAGTTCTGGATTGTAGTTCACTCCAGACAGAGTCAAGATGACAACCAGGAACAGCCACTACACTGGGTGTCCAGCATCAGATGAATGAACAAGAAATGGTATATACACACAGTGGAGTTTTTATTCAGCCACAAAGAAAATGAAATCACCTCATTTGGTAGAAGACAATTTTCATGCAGACAAATGTCATAGTTTCTCTTGGTTGTGGGTCCTAGAATTCTGTATAGATATATAAGACAGAATGTACTATAGGGGGTGGATGGGAAATCAGTGGGAAGAAGTAAGAGAAGGACTAATGGAGAGAAATGGAGCAGTGAATACGGTCAACAGTGGAAGGAAATTTTCTCTCTGGAATCCAACAATGTGTGCAGTGAATATACTCAGAAATTCCACTCACCAAACAGTGGGAGTCAACCATGTTTAGAACTCTGGAAATTATTCACAGGCATAGATGAAAATGAAAAACAACCATTCAGAAAAAAAAATGACTTAAAATTTATGCTACCAGGGAGCTCATGGCATTCCCATGGGAAGCCCTGCCATCACGAGAAAACCTAACCACCAGCAGAAGATAGGCCTCCTTCAGAGCCTGTAGCCCCACGAACTAGATGTCCATTGGAACATCACGGTACACATAACGATTGCACAAGTCATGTTGTCAATTGAGAGTGAAAGGCTCAGAAAACAACTGGCAGTTTGAGCTCCCTAGATGTTCCTGGCAAATCTACCCCTCCGGTGTAGCTGCTGTTGGATTTGACTGTGAGCTCGGGTCTATGAACATTTCCTCTTGCCCTGGGTGTAGCTGAAACCAGCATGGATCTGCAGTGGGTTCGACTGCCAAGGGCTGGTATTTTACTCAGTACTACCAAGAGCCTAGCTGGAAATTGAAACAAGACTGTGAGGATGGGAAGAAGCGAGAACTTTGAGGAGTTCTGACGAGTCTGTGAGGACCTAGAGAACTCTCCACACGTGTGAGCTCTGGGCACAGTCCCAGAAGGACCTGGGGTAGCCGAGGGCTACCACTGCTGACAGTGAACCCCTGCATGAGCAGGAGGGGAAATGAAGGGGGGGGGTTTAAATGTCCTAAAGTGTGAATATTCTACACACACACACACACACACACACACACCCTTGGAAAATGACAGAGAACTTGTGCTATAGGTAATTAAGGAAATCTTCTAACTGATCACAAGCTGAGTACGAAGTTGTACTAACACAGGGCTCAACCCTAGGAAGCCAGGCTAAAACCCAAAACAATTTTGTTGTTTTTATTTTAAGTGAGCAGAACATGCTGGTTGCATACTATAAGATGTAAAGCTCAGGAAAACCACCAAAGAAGTGGGCTACCAAGAAAAACCTTTCAAAATGAAACAAAATGGAGCAAGGACAAGAGCGGGTAAACACGAACCCAACAGACACAGCCTAGAGGTGGAAGGGCTGGTGACCCTGTGGATGTGTAACACACGGTAAGACAGGGAAATATGGTCTCCGTGCAGGAAAACAAACACCCACTGAAGGTGTCCCTGAGAGTACCCAGATGCTGGATTAGGGAGACAAAGAATTTAAATCAGTTATTAGCCATTAAAACAACAACAACAACAACAACAACAACAACAACAGCAACAACAACAAAACACTATTAAAGCATTCATTCTTAAAGAGCTGTACAAATGCAGGGTGTAGTCCTGTGGTAGAGAGCCTGCTTAGCATAAGGAAAGCGCTGGGCTCAACACCTAGCACCATTAAAAATACAAGAAATAGTAAGACAAATCTCTTACTAAATAGAGATAGATGATCATAATGAGATAGGCAAAAGGAAGTGTGTGTGTGTGTGTGGGGGGGTGTTAGACATTCTCTGGTTCAGAGAATAATATGTGCAACTAAAAGCCCACTTGTGAACCCCAATAACAAACCTGAACCTGTGGTTTTTAAAGGACTGATACCACAAGGTCAGAGGCCATGGCACCCCTGCCCCTGCTCCCCAGTATATTTCATCCATGAGGTTAGAGGTTATGCCTGCTCCACAGATCCCCCGATGGACCGTGTGGGACTTTGTCTGTGAAGTCAGAGGTCACGTGACTCCGGCGCCTGTCTCTGTATGTCCCTCTCTGCCACACGGACCCACGATGTCAGAAGCCACACACCACCAGCCAACCTGAGCCCTTAGGACTACTCCTTCTAGACATCATCACCAAATATCTCCTCCACGACTAAACCTCCAGCAGAATCTAGCTGAGCCAAAGCCCGCTAAAGCGGAGGGAATCTCAAACACAAATGCAACGCTCACTGGCTGAAAATGCGCCAGGACTACTCAGCCGACGAACCAACTTCAGATGCACCCAGAGCAAACGCAGGAGTAACTGGAAAAGTCAGAGTGGCATGCTCCGCCAGTGGATTTCATAGAAACGGCCCCCAAATGAGAGCAAATTAGATGAAATTATAAACAATGAACTCAAATGAATAATCATCCCTGTATTCAAAGGACTGAAGGAATACCAATTCCCCCTTTCTCCCTCCCCTGAACCAATTCGAAGGGAACACAAACAGCTGAATGTGACAAGGAAATAAATTCAGGATATGAAAATAGAATTCAGTAAAGAAGAAATACTGATGAAAAACTAGGCTGAGATGATGCTGGGAACAAAGGTTTCAGTACTTGGAATAAAGAGCTCAGCTGAAAGCATCAGTAACAGACCCAGGCATGTGGCTTGAATATCAGGGCTCAAAGACTGGGTGGGGGTGGGGTGGGGTGGAGGGAAGGAATCTATCCATCCAAGGACAAAGATAAGTTTTAAATGATCTGGGAATAGAAAAATAGAGTCTTTGCGATACGTTAAAAAACAAAACAAAACAAAAAACCAAAAAACCAAATCTCTAAGTTATGGACATGGGAGGATAAGACTCCTAGGCTGAAGATGTAGAAATATTTCCATTAAATTGTAGAAGAAAATTTTCAAAATCTAGAGGAAGAGAGAAGCCCATGCGGGCTAAAGAGACATACAAAACACCACATAGACAGGGCTAGAAAAGCAACTCCTAACATCATATTATCCTTAAAACATCAACTGTGCAGCAGGAGATATATTGAAAGCGGCAAGAGATGTCTCAAGTTACACAGAAGACAGTCACAGCAGAATAGCAGCTGATTTTTCAATGGAAACTTAAAAGCCAGAGGGTCTTGGAATGATATATCTCGAGCTGCCAACCCGGGCTAATGCATCTGAAAAAAATTATCTGTTGTAATAGAAGAAGAAAGAAAAGCTTTTCATGATAAAAGCAGGCTAGAGGAATTTATGACCACCAAGCCAGCACTGTAGAGGGTACTGGAAGGAAGACTTTGGACTGAATGAAAGGATAAATACTTCTGAGAGGCTGTAGGGCCAAGAGATGATGCTAGGATAGTTGGTGGATTAGCACATCACCAAAAGCTAGAGAAGTCAACCAAATGATCAGAATTAGTACACAGCTTCCAATGACATCCCCGAATAGCAATGGTCTCAATTGCACAATCAAAAGACACAGGCCAGCAGCCTGTACCAGAAAATAGCATCTTTCTTCTCACTGCCTCTGAGATGCATAGCTCACCATCAAAGACTGTCAGAGCCAAAGGATGGAAAGTGGCTTCCGAGCGAAGGGAACCAGGAAATGAGCAGGCACCAGTGTTGGCTTGTTTGTTTGGATTTTTACTTTTAATTCTCTGTGTTGCATGAGACATCTCAGTCTCACTCATCGCCCCAACCTCTCCTATCTGCTCTCCGTCCTTGCAACCTTTCCCTTTACTTTATGTAAAACACAAGCACCCTTGAGTGTGCGCGCACGCAAACACACACACACACACACACACACACACACACACACACGCAAAGCAAAACGAAATGGAACATAGAAAATATTTCATCAGTATACCCCTCTGTCCACACATCTTCACGTGCAAACGTTCATTGCAATGAGTCATTGGTCTGTTTCAAGGACTCTGGCTTCTGTGACAATCATCAATGTTGGATCCTCACCAGGACTCCTCCTGGTTGACCTGTTGTTGCCCTGTGTCATAGAGATCCTGCAGTTTTGGATCAGCAGAACTGTCCCTTTCATAGATGATGCAGATTTGGAGATGGCCTAACTCAAAGTCCTGGATCTGGGCCTAGGCCTGGTAGCTGAGCTGGTCAGTCCACTGGCTCTCCCTTATCCACACCACCAGGGCAAGCTCTCTAGCACTTATCCAGCTAGGCCACCCAGTGCTGCCTTAAGCAGGAGACAAGGGTCAGCTCTCCTGTTCTCATGCTCTTGGGGCGGGTTCATCCATACCCACACTTCCAGAGCCAGCTCCACTGTGCTGCCTAGACAAGGCACAGGGCCGACTCTCCCAAGTGTTATAGCCAGCGAGGGGCTGGGCTGGCTCTCTGTCTCTCACACCTTCAAGACTGCCTCACCCCGTGCCACTGTTTTAATATAATACAAAATAGAGTTCAAATAAAAGCTAGGTAGAAGAGATAAACACAGCCATTTCATGCTTACTAAAAAGCAATCCAGCAAGAGGACATTACGATCTTAAACATACATGCATACAGGTGAGATAGATTTTATAAAAATAAATGTTACTAGACATAGAACCCCAGATTGAACCTATACACTAGTATTGGTGACTTCAATACTCCACTCTCACCATAAGACACATTCTAAAGAAAAAAGCAAGCAGAGAGACATTATAGTTAAATGACATCATAGATCATATGGACCTAATAAAAATTTATAGAGTAACCCATCCAACAATATAGAATACACATACTTTTCAACATTCCATGGAATTTTCTCTACCATAGAGCACATATTAGGATGCAAACGACTCTCACTAAATATAGAAAAGTCGAAACAACTTCTTGTACTCTGCACAAGTCCCAGTGCAGTGGAATAAAGATCAAAACCAACAGCAAGAGAGAGCACAGAAAATTCGCAAGCATGAGATTAAGCGGCACAATAATTAATTGTTGATTAATGTGTTTGAGTGTGTTTGTATTCATGCTATAACATGTGTGTGGAGGTCAGAAGACAGCTTGCAGGCTTAGAAGCAAATGCCTTTACCTACTGATCTCTCTTTCCAATGTAGAGGAAACCACTGAATGATGATTGCATCATTGGAGAAATCAAAAGGAAATAAAATTTCTAGAAACAAATAAAAATAAAAGCACAACATACCGAAGTTTATGGGATAAAAATAAGGCACTCACTCTGGAAAGGGATGTTGATAACTCTAAGTGCCTATATTTAAAAAAAAAAATCAGGATCAAGTACATAATTTAATGATGCATACATCATTAAATACCTAGGAAAATAAGAATAAATCAAACTCAAGAGCAGTAGACAAGAATGTTGAGATCAAGGCAGAAATTAATGAAATAAACAAAAATAATAAAGAGAATCAATAAAAAGAATTGGTTCTTTGAAAAATAAATAGTATTGAAAAACGCTTAGACAACTTAATAAAAAGAAAGAAAAGACCAAAAATTAACAAAATAAAAGTGAGAGACATTACAACAGACACCAATGAAATTCTGAAACTCTAAGAAGGATCGATCCTTCTTAGAAGGGGCAACAAAATGCCCATGGAAGGAGTTACAGAGACAAAGTGTGGAGCAGAGACTGAAGGAAGGACCATCCAGAGACTGCCCAACCTGGGGATCCATCCCATATACAATCACCAAGCCCAGACACTTTTGTGGATGCCAAAAAGTGCTTGCTGACAGAAGCCTGTCATAGCTGTCCCCTGAGAGGCTCCCCCAGTGCCTGACAAATACAGAGGTGTATGCTTGCAGCCAACCATTGGACTGAGCACAGGGTCCCAAATGGAGGAGCTAGAGAAAGGACCCAAGGAGCTTAAGGGGGTTGCAGCCCCCTAGGAGGAACAACAATATGAACTAACCAGTACCCCCAGAACTCCCAGGGACTAAACCACCAAACAAAGAGTACACATGGTGGGACTCATGGATCCAGCTGCATATGTAGCAGAGGATGGCCTAGTTGGTCACCAATGAGAGGAGAGGCCCTTGGTCCTGTGAAGGTTCCATGCCCCAGTGTAGGGAGGGGAATGCCAGGGCCAGGAAGCAGGAGTGGGTGGGTTGGTGAGCAGGGGGACAGGGGAGGGGATAGGGGGTTTTCAGAGGGAAAACCAGAAAGGGGATAACATTTGAAATGTAAATAAAGAAAATATCTAATTAAAAAAAAAGAAATTCTGAAACTCATGAGTTATCTTAGAAACCTATATTCTACTAAATTAGAAATTTTAAAATGAGTAAATTTCTAGATGCACATGATACATCAAAGTTAACACATGACAAAATAATATTAAAAGATTTGTAGTAAGCAATGATATTGAAACAGTAATAAAACTAATTAACAGTGGACTAGGCCCAGATGGATTTATTGCAAATTTCTACCAGACCTTCAAAGAGGAGCTAGTGCCAATACTTCTCAAATTATTCAACTTGCTAGCAAAGGGAGAACCACTTCCAAATGTTTGTTACAAATGATATTTTCCTAATACTACCAGTAGCAAAAAAAAAACACAACAAGAAGAAAGAAAATCACAGATCAATCTCCCTGGTGAACATAGGTACAAAAAGTTTCAATAAAACACTGGAAAACCTAGTTTAAAAAAACATTAAAATCACTCAACATGATCAAGCTGTCTTCATTCCAGGCATACAGGCATGGTTCAAACCAGTAAATCAGTAAGTGTAAGTCATCACATAATGGAGCGAAGCACAGAAATCAGAGGATCAACTCAACAGAGGCAGGAAAGGCCTTTGAGGAAGTACCGCAGCTCTTCACAATGGCAGTACTATAGATATTAGGTATGAAGGAAAGAGGTCTCAACGTAGGAAAAGCTATATATCACAAGCCCACAGCCGATGTCATAATAAATGGAAAACCACAAATCATTTCTCCAAAGATCATGGATAAGACAGACTGTCCACTTTCTCCAGTTCTATTCAGTATAACGCTTAAAGACTTCACTATAGTGACGAGACAAGGGGAGGAAATGAGATATAAGTAGGAAAGGAAAACATCAGGGAAACAATCCCATATGCAACCCTGTCCCCTCCACCCCAGAACCTTCCAATAAACCTAAGGAAGTGGCAAACCTGTACAATAAAAATGTCAAAATACCAGAGGTGGAAGTTGAGAAACACACTGGGTAGAAATGCCACCCCTGCCTCCGCTCCTTGAATCAGAAGAATTAATATCATGAAAATGACCATCCTGCTTAAAACAATATACAGATCCAATGTAGCCCGCTCCCCCCCCCCCAAAAAAAAATCCCAGTGCCATTCTTTACAGAAATATAAAAACCTAAAACTGAAACAAATTTTATACGGAAGCACAAAAGAAGTCCTGGATAAAAAGATAACCGGAGGAAATATCATCATAGTTGATTTCAAATCATACCACAGAGACATAGCAATATGAACAGCATGGCACCAGCACAAAGACACACACTTAGGGTCAGTCACATACACTAGAACAGTCAGGTATTGCTCCACAGAACTGCAGCTACCCAGCTTTGCCAATGATGCCAAAAACATACATTAGGGAGAAAACAGCATCTTCAGCAAATGGTAATGTGAAAACTCCTCTCAGAAGAACAAATGGGATCCTTAGCTCTCCCACGCTGCACAAAACCAACTTCAACAGCATCAAGGACCTCAACACAAGACCCAAAACTCTCAAACCACTGTAGGAAGAATGAGAGTATACATTTTAAGATACAGGCATCGACCCCCCCTGGAACTGGAGTTACAAACAGTCGTGAGCTACCATGTGGATCCTGGGAAATGACACTGGGTCCTCTTTAAGAGTAGCAGCTGCTTCTAATCACCCTGAATCCTCTTCAGCTCCAGAGCTGTTTTCTGAATTGCATTTTTACATTATTCCTTATAAGTGTATAGAAATATGATTGGTTGTTGTGTATTGATCTTGTATCCTGGGGACCTTTCTGAATATATTGGTAAGTTCTAATAGGGTTTCTTTATGGTTCTTTATTTTTCACAGAATCACGTCATTTACAGTTCAGGTCCTTAGCCCATTTTTATTAGCCAGGGTTTTCTAGAGCAGCGGTTCTCAACCTGTGGCTTCACATTTCACAGGGGTCACCTAAGGCCATAAAAATACAGATATTTATATTATGATTCATAACAGTAGCAAAACTTACGAAGTAGCAATGAAAATAATTCTATGGTTGGGGGTCACCACAACATGAGGAACTGTATTTAAGGGTCACAGAATTAGAAAGGTTGAGAACCGCTGTTCTAGAGAAACAGACTGCTAGAGTGAAAGAATATGTATGTATGTATGCATACATTACCTATATATTCATTGAAATATATATAACATATACATACATGCATACATATTGGGGTTTATTGGGGGTTTATCAGAGTGGCTTATGGGCTGTGGTCCAGTTGGTCCAACAATGACTGTCTACTAATGGAAAGTCCAAGAATCCAGTAGTTGTCCAGTTCATGAAGGTGGATGTCCTAGCTGGCGTTCAGTACATGACAGAACCCTAAAGAGTAGGATCCAATGGCAGAGAAGGAAGGAACTTGCCAGGGCGAGTGCGGGTGAGCAGGGAAAGAAAGAACTAAGATCTTCCTTCCATGTTCTTTACACAGGGGGCCAGCAGAAGGTGTGACCCAGATTAGTAGATCCTCCCACCTCATGAAAACTTGTATTTAAGGTGGGTCTTCATACTTCAAATAATTTAAGGGGAAGAAATCCCTCACAGTCTCTCGGGTTTTAGTCGATCCCAGCTGTAGTCAAGTTGACAGCCAAGAACGGCCACCACACACACAGGGTTAGTGTGTTTAGTTTCGTGAGTTCTTATATTCCAGGCAACAATCCTCCAACAGATAGTTTGATTTTGTATCAGGGTAATACAATATTCATATACAGAGTTTGGGAGCATTACTTCTTTTTCAGTTTTATGGAGTAACTTCAGCAATATTGGTACTAGTTCTTTGAAATTCTAGTAGCACTCAGAAGTGAACCCATTTGAACCTTGTATTTTGAGTTGGCGGACTCTGTTTTATTGCATCAATGTCATTGCTGGATATAGATCTATTTGAATTGTTTATTTCATCGTGGCTAAATCTTACAAGTACAGAAATCTATCAATTTGTTCTAAGTTGTCCAATTTAATGATGGCTAATGTCCCAAGGTATGTCCTGATGATTTTCTGAATTTCATTGGTATTTTTTCTAATTTCTCTCTCTCTACATCTCTAATTTTATTGATTGGCACGTTTTCTCTTTCTTTTAGTTGATTTGCTTATCTGTTTAAACAATCACCTCATTCTGTGTCTTAGTTATTGCGAATGGAGCAGCAGAGAGCATAGATGTGCATGTATCTCTGGGGTGCAATGGGTCCCTTTGAGCAAGTGCACGGGAGTGGTGCAGCTGGATCATACGGCAGTTCAGTTTGTCACATTGAGAAAAACCTCCATACTGGCTTCCATAATGGTTGTGTGAGATTATGACCACTTCAAGAGTGACTGGTCCTTCCCCTTTCCCCACATCCTCACCACTATTGCTGTTTGCTCGGTGGTAGCTACTCTGTTGAGGAGAGATGACTCTCAAAATAGTTTTAATTTGCATTTCCCCTGATGACTAAGGTAGAAAACTAAAAATATTTAGCAATCATTTATATTTCTGTTCTTGAAAGTTCTCTGTCCAATTCCATAGCCCACTTTTAGATTAAGTAGTTTGTTTTTTGTTGAAGGGTGGTTCTTTTTATATTCTAACCCCTCATCAGAAACATAGCTGGCCAACAATTCTCCATTCTCTGTGAGATGCCTCTGGACTTGGGAAGTTACTTTTAAAGTACAGAGGTTTTTAGAAATTTATAAGGAAAAAATTTAAAAACAACAAACAAACAAACTAGCTAACTAAAAGAAATTTATAAGGTCCCATTTGTTGATTTATTTTTGGAAGAACTGGCCCTGGTTCAGAAAGTCTTTCTCTTTCTATGGACATATGTTTAGACTCATAATATGCTCTTGATGGATTAACTGATAGAGAATGGAGAAACCTTCTTCATCTCCCTTGATCGTCTTTTAGTTTGCAATCTACTCATCAGATATTAGAAGAGTGACACCTCGTCTCTGAGTTCCATTTTCTTCTCCAGATACTTCTTCCATCCTTCCACCCTAAGGTGGTGTCAACAGTTCATGATAAAGTGTGCTCTTTGGGGGAAGGAGGAAAAGAAGGAAGTGGGGAGAAGGAGGGGAGAAGGAGGAGGAAGAGGAGAGGGGGAGGAAGAGGAGTGGGGGAGAAGGAGAGGAGGAAGAAAAGGAGGAGGGGAGGATGAAGGGAGGATGAGAAGAAGAAGAAGAGGAGGAGAAGGAGAAGGAGGAGGAGGAAGAAGAAGGAGGAGGAGGAGAAGGAGCAGGAAGAGGAGGAGGAGGGTGTGTGTGGGTGTTTCAGAGAGAGAGAGAGAGAGAGAGAGAGAGAGAGAG
>NC_034596.1:103839921-103843430 GCF_900095145.1 Mus pahari | reverse complement strand
GAGAAGGAGAAGGAGAAGGAGAAGGAAGGATTAAGAAAGAAAGAAAATTGTTTCCCAATCAAATCTGTATCTTATTATTGGGGGAATTGAGATCATTAACATCTAGAGTTTTTATTGAAAGATATGCACTAATTTATGTCATTTAAATATTTCAGTCTTTTCTTAGATCTCTTTGACCAACATCTTGGGACCATAGCCTCTTTGGTGTGTTTACCCTTCTTTATCTTCCATTTTCCTCTGTAGAGCTGAAAGCTGGTTTGGTGCTCATAAATTCCTTGTCTTGGGGGGATTTCTCTTTCTGTGCTGTCCTTTTAGGGTTCCGTAGGCTTCTTGTACAAATAGAGAAGAGCTTGTTCTCTAGATCTGAGAATGTTTTTGAAGATTTTATTGAAGGTATTTTCTATGTCTTTGGTGTGGATTTCTGCTTCTTTTTGCCCACGATTACAAGATTTGGTCTTTCATGATGTCCCAGAGTTCTTGCATGTTCTGCTCCTATTTCTTAAAATTCATCCTGAACCTTTCCTGAATGGTGCAGCCCCCCCATCTTGTCATCAAGTCTCAAGACTCTCTTTGCACACGGCGTAGTGTTGATGGGGATTTCCATTGAGCTTTGGGTGTGGCTTCGTTGGGTTTTTTAACTTCAAGCCTCATTTTGGCTTGTTTTTTTCTTTCAGCAAGTTTATCTCTGCATTGAATTCTATTCTCATATTTTGGATTGACTTCTTTATTTCATTCAGATCTGTATGTTTGTTCCACTTTGGAGCGCATTCACATTTTCCTCTAGTTGCTCGAGCATAGTATAAATATTCTTTGCAACTTCTTTGTCTCATTGGGAGTCATCACCAGTGAAACGAGTATTCTTTGGAGAAGACGTTATCTTGATTTTTTTTTTAAGTTGTTTTTTGTTTCTCTGAGCTAGGACTTGCATACATAAAGTTAGTTAGTTGTGTTTTTCTTTCTTGCCTTCAAATGTTATTTTTACATTCATGTCTCCTTCTTCTTCTCTCAGCGGGGCACATTTACAGCATTGGAGATAGAATTAAAATGTAGTAGTTGGTTTCCTCCCTGTATCCATGGAACCTCCTCCTGTGTCTGCAAGCCTTACCCTTAGCCCTCTTTACCTTCTTCCTCCCTGGGGCCCTGCACCTCTGGGCCTTCCCATCAGGGCACTTGGCCTACTCTCCTGGCCTGCAACTTCTGTCTCCATGAGTTGAGGGACTCTGCAGCTATGGCCCTCACCCCGAATAGTCTTGTGTCCATCCTGGGTCTGGGGCTTCTGCTGCCGCAGACCTCCAGGTCTTAACCTGAATCAGGTATAGTCTCCACCCTAGAGCCACAGCTTCTCCTCTCTCTCCTGACATTGGAGGTAGCCTTTTAACTCTTATAATTCACACAAACCTCCTGAGCTGTGAGAAAAAGTTTCCTTTCTGGGCCTTGTATGCAGGATGCTTCCTGGCCTCTGACTGGGGTGAACTTCCAGGTCTGTGCTTCTGTTATGTCCGTTTGGGTGCCCATATCCCATGGCTGGTGCCTGGCTTGGCATCGTTTTCTAGAACTGAGAAGAAGGAGCTTTAGAACCTGAGTGTTCTTTTCCTAACCTAGCAGACCTCACCGAACACTCTGTGGAGCAGGGGAAGCCAGTGTGAGACCAGCTGGAGTTGGAGTAGAGCTAGAGTGCACTGGCCCAAGGCTCTACGCCCACTGATCTCCTACCAATGAACCTCCCTGGGCACGAATGGTATCCTGTGAGACCTTGGCCGCAGGCCCTACAGGCATTTGTGTCCTGAACACAACGGTTGTGATTTCAGTGAGGACTGTCCTCCATAGGCTCAGGCATTTAAACACTTGGTCCCTGGCTAGTGGCACTGTTTGAGAAGGTTTGGGAAATACCATCTTGTGAGAAGAAGAACAACCCAGAGAATATACAGTCGCACAATAGCCTCACTCTGCATTCTGCTTCATGCTTGGTTGAGGTGGTCTGTCTGCTTCTTGCTTCTGCTACCATATCTCCTGTCCTGATGCAGTCAAACCTTCTGGGACCGTAAGCCTAAATAAGTTCTTCTTTCCATGAGTTCCCTCGTTCATGGTGTTTTGACACAGCAGCAGAAAAGTAGCTAATACAAGAGACAGGAAGCCAGTCTACTATGTCTCCAATGTCCTTGCCTTCACTGGAACAACCACACTCCCCTATACACACACCACCACCACCACCACCACCACCACCACCACCACCACCACCACACCACACACTTATTTTTACTCTGTCTATTCGTTTTTAACCTGATCAGGGCTGTTTGCTTGGTCCAGTTTGCTCCGTGCAGTCCTTCCTGCCTCCTCTCCTGGTATACTCTATTCTACCAAACTTGACCTCTGACCCCCTTGTTATTCCCACGCTCTGGCCTGTGCTCCAGCATAGCCATCCTTCGCTAAATTTGCATCATCTAGTCCCTCCCTTTGGTCCTCCCATCCTTCTGGGTTCTGTATTGCCTCCTGTGTACAGCCTCACAGTTGGCATTCAAATGAAAAGTGCTATATTAAACACCCACCCCGTGAGCCCCTTCTCTGAGTTCCCCTACCTGTGAGCAGATTTTCCTACAAACACCCTCACGAGCTCATGTTTGAAAAAGTCAACAACTGTGAAGGCAAAGCAGGCTTGTCTCTTTCTTCACAGCTCCCAGATCTCCCTCTGATCACCCCCCCATCCTCAGAAGGCTCTGTGAGAGCTTAGTCAATATTCACCCCGTGCCTGTGGTTTCATTGTGACTGGGATTTCCCAGCAGGCCATGCTGCAGTCCCTTGTGGGATGTGAAGGGTCCTTGGGGCCTTCCTTCCTTCTTCTCTTTTTCTGGAAAAGGATTCCTGAGAAGGCAACCTGAATGTCTCCTACCTGCTTCAGCCTGCCCCGCCCCCTCTCCCCATGGCTGTTAAACAGTAGTCATAGCCTTTGGGGGCTAAGGTGAGATGATCACTGGAGCCCAGGAGTTCAAGGGCAGCCTGGCGGTGGTGATATCCCACCTCAGTTACCATAACAGTATAGAAGCAACAGGTCCCCCTAAGCAGACTTGAGGGCCATAGCCCAGCGCCCTAACATCCAGCTTCCATGGGGTGGGGTACAGAACACATCTGAGAAAAGCTGAAATGCTCTCTGTTTCTGTTACCTCTATTGTTGTAGAAACCTGTTAGAGAATCCAGCATCAAAGGCTTATTGGAAAGTCACTTTTCTTTGCCTATAGACATACATAGACTCTCCCACAGACAGCATTCTGGTCACCCTACAATGGTTTGTTTTACTCAAGGACATTTTTTTTCATGGAGATGAACTACATTTTTTCTGGCTGCATAATATGTTATTATGTGACACTTTATTTTGAGCGTTGTCTCCTCTGTTGAATTTTGGAGTTTTTATTTTATTTTCCTTTGTACCAAGAGTGGTTCAGTGAACACTCCTAGCACACACCCTCACACACACACACATACACACACACACACACACACACACACACACACAC
>NC_034596.1:103756221-103838869 GCF_900095145.1 Mus pahari | reverse complement strand
AGAGAGAGAGAGAGAGAGAGAGAGAGAGAGAGAGAGAGAGAGAGAGAGAGAGAGAGAGAGAGAGATAGGACTATCAAGTTACTTTTCACATGGCCTTTTAATCAGCCTTCGATAGCCCAGCTACAAAGATCTTTGTAAAGTGAATTTGATCATATAAACATTCAATAGCTGGGTCCCGAGAGGTATTAGTAAGAGTTGGATGTGTGTGTGTGGGGGGGGGCAATTCTCAGGTGCCAGGTCCAGATACAGGAGTTGCCATGGTATCCTGACTCAACAGCAGCTGCCTGCTTGTTGTACCCAGGAAGCCTACTCACTCCTCAAAGCAACGTGCCTGCTGTGGCTCCTCAGGGACTCTGGCCACAGTCCATGGATCTGGGGAGTGGCCACTGCCTCTGCCTCTGGACACAGCAGTGGGCCTCAGAGTGGCCTTCTCTGCTGATGTCATTAGAGGCACAGCCCCCGCAGGGGAACAAATTGCTTGCAGTGCCTGGTGAGAAGATCCAATTTTCACCCTGGAAAGGACAGCGTGGAGGGACATATTGTCTCTGACATGCCAAGTGTCACTTCTGGCCTTGTGTCCCTGTCAATCAGAGCAGCACTGTCAGGGCCTGTGGGCCTAGCCTGGGTCAGTTAACTTTCCCATTTCCATCACTGGGGTAAACACACTGAACCTTTCTATATGGCTGCTCTCCTCCAAAAAGGAAGGGCCCCATGACTCTGCAGGCGAGTATCTCATACTTGACCCTGACCGACACTTGAATACACATCTGTCCCACCAAACAGACATGTTTGCTCCGTGCTGGGCAGTGGGCTAGTTCAGGGACTCATGCAGGAGGCTGGTCTTGAGGGATCAAATCTGCCAAGGCATCTCCATGGAAAGGGGTTTCCCCAGAGCACGAGGGCCTAGCAGAGTTCAGGCAGCCATGGAGCTCTGGGGAAAGGGGCCCTGCCACAGGCTGTCATGTGCTCATTCAAGATCAGCGATGTTCACAGTTCAGGTCCATGGGAGATTGGTTCCAGAGCCCAGGTCTGCAGATGCTTCCATCCCTTATAAATGTCACATTGTTTTTCAAATAGGAGACGATAGCTGGAAAATTCCCAAATGACCACTCAAGCCCCAACCATGAGGCTTGTTGGTGTGGGCATGGGAGTGCACAGGAATGCTTCCTGTGTGCAGTTCTGAGCCAGGCAGAGTGGGTGGGGCTGTTTGCTGTCACTGAAAGAAAGAGAGATGGATGTTCAGGGTCTGGGAAGGGAGACGTCTTTGGTTTTGCTCTGTGAAGTCTGGGTCATGGGACTTGGCAGCTTGGTCTCTCTTTCTCCTTTGAGAGGGGAGTGCCATCTTCCGTTTGAATGTGTGGGCCATGCTACTGCTAAAGAATGGAGCCCCATCCCCACCCCTGACCCCTGCTGTGGGTATCAATTTACCTAGCAAAAGAATGAGGTCTGCAAGCCTGTGGTGGTGCATGGGCAGTGGTGGTGCATGTTTGTGCTTGTGTGGTGGCGCCCGCCTTTAATCCCAGCACTCGGGAGGCAGAGGCAGGCGGATTTCTGAGTTCAAGGCCAGCCTGGTCTACAGAGCGAGTTCCAGGACAGCCAGGGCTACACAGAGAAACCCTGTCTCGAAAAACCAAACCAAACCAAACCAAAAAAAAAAAAAAAAAAGAGTTCTGCAGAGACTCTCTTAAGAGGGAGTGATTTCAGCTCACGGTTTTGGAGTAGCCCACAGTCCCTAGGTTCTGCTGATTGGCTTAGAAGTCAGAGCCTCATGGGAACAGGTGTATGTGGGGCCAGGAAGCAGGACAGTAATGGGACATGCCCTGAGTGACCTGTTCTTTCAACCCAGGCTTCACCTTCCACAGATCCATGACCTTTACCTCTCAATGGCTGATTCAAATTAGAATCCATCGATGGATTCAGTTACTCCTTAGGTCTGAGCCCTCAGAAGCTCATCTACTCTGGGAAAACCCTCATGCATCACCCCGAGATGGGCTTCACTGACATCCCAGGCATCTTCCGTCCAGGCTGGTTGGTCCATCAGGTCACCATTGAGTCTGTCCTGTCCCTTGAGCAGTAGGTAGGGTGGACACTTTGTTTCTCACTGTGTGTCTTTGTCTCTCCCTCTCTGCCTTTCCCATTCTGTCTCCATGTGTGACTTTGTGTCTAACTCTTTATCTCTTCCTCTCTGTGTCTCTCTGTCTGACCCTGAATTCTCTCTCTCTCTCTCTTCCCCTCCCTCCCTATGTGTATATGTCTGTCTCTCTCTCCTCTATCTCTCTACCTCCCTCCCTCCCTTCCTCTTTCTATGTATGTCTATCTCTCTGCCTTTGTCTGTTTTTCTCTCTTCCCATCTCAGTAGAAGGGAGGAAGGAAGAGAAAGCTTGCTATCCTTCACAGACCTGTCTCCATGAGCCTCAGTTTCCCCAGCTGAAAGACATCAGCATGGACTCAAAGTCTCCCATCATGTTGATTTTTTTCCATGAGTTTCAGATTTGGCACTTGAGCTGGAGCAGGCACATGGTGTCCAGTTCTATTTTGAGACGCCGCCTTCCCCTGGTGAGTACAATTTTCAAGCCCCTCTTCCATCATACGTTTTATTTAATAATACAGCTTTTCCAAGTAGCCCTTCTATTTTTACTTTTCCTGTGGCAAGATAATCTCTAACCTTTTTCTCACCACCCAAGTCAATTTCCTTTGTTAATTTCTAAGCTTCTCCCTCCTACAGGGGCCTCACCTCTTGTTACTTAATTGATTTTTCTATCACATAATTCTGTGATTTCATCAATAAGCAATTTTAGAGCCGTTGTCAATTTCTATTTTTTTTTATTCCATTTGATGTGCTCAGTGGCCACTGCTAGGATTAGAAACGAGATGAGGTTTCATTATCTCTTAGATGCCAATTCCCCCCCTGGAGCCTTTTATCACGGTGAGAACATTTCTGAACTTTTTATATTCCCTTCTAATTAATTATTCTCCATTTTTATTCACTCGCCTGACTTCAATCTTTTGAGTTAAGGGTGTAAATTAACACCTGCCTCCTGGCCCAAGTGTTATTTCGATGTTAGGAGATGTCTGCAGGTGGACTCACTCTCCCATGTGGTGCCCCCTCTTGTAGAAAAGGCAGCACCTGGGGCCAATCTTATTCACATTGGCTTGAGGTTTTCCAGTGTCTGACTCTACTGTCATTCTTGTCCTCAGTGGGACTGGAGGCCATCTCTAATTGATGATCCTCGTGTACTTTGGCTTTGTTTAAGGAGCCATGATGGAGTTGAGAAAATGGCTAAATGAAGTGCTAGCTATGCGAGCCTCAGGATTCGCGAGCACCCACACAGAGGCCAGAGGGGACAGTGTGTATCTGGGAGGCCAGAGGGGACTGGGGAGCTTGCTGGCCAGACAATGGAACTGGAGACATCTAGGCTCAATGAGACACCCTCTCTCAAATGACAAGCTGGGAAATGCCCGGAACGATGGCTCAGTGGTTAGGACAGTTTAGTACTATTGCAGAAGACCTGGGCCCTGGTGCCAGCACCCGCATGGTGGCTCATGACCAATCATAGCTCCAGTTCTAGGGGTTCCAACATCATCTTCCGACCTCCAAAGGCACCAGGCACACATGTGGAATGCAGACATACATGTAGGCAAAATGCTCATACACATAAAAGAACAAATCTTCAAAAATTAATAAAATGGGGACCAATAAAGGAAGATAGCAGATGCCGACCTCTGACCTCCACATGCATGTAATATGCATAGGCCTCAGTACACTTGAACATGTAACACACCACACACACACACACACACACACACACACAGATAGACAGATAGACAAAGACAGACAGAGTGACAGAGACAGAGGAGATAGACAGATGATAGACAGACAGACAAACAGATACTAAGATAAAATCATTTTAAAAATACAGGAAGAGCTGAGGGCAAGAAACACAAAGGCCTCTGCTAACGGTGGGCGTGGAAACTGTCTGCACTTGCTTGATATCTTGCTCAAGGCAGGTGAGTTTGATTGACGGGGCCAAGACACTGCAGACCCTGTCAGATGCTTTCGCCACCTGAAGGAAAAAGCCGTTAAGAGAAATTCCTGATTTCTTGTGACTTGTATCGACCAACTTTCTCTGCCACTGTCTCAGGGGAAAGGTCAGCTGCCATCTCAGCGGACTGACCCCTGCAGCACATTAAGGCTGACACCTGCATAGCTTCCCAGTAAACTTGACGGCAGGTGTGTGTGTGTGTGTGTGTGTGTGTGTGTGTGTGTGTGTGTCTGGGGGTGCATGGAAACCATCTGCAAAAATCCCACTCACTTCTGCCTCAGGGACAGCTGGAATGTTCCCTGTCCCTGGGTGGTGTGCTGCACCTCAGAAATTGCAGCTCAGCACAGGCTCAACCAACCTGGGTGCAATGCTCAAACCAGGGTCTTTGCGGAAGCTGTGTCTGGCTCCCCGTGGATCTCTTCACTGCGATGCTGGCAGGGTCAATCCCAAGGAGGAGCTTCTTGGTCTCAACATCCTGTGAGGTGAGCCCTCTCCGTCCTCGGGAAAGCAGCCAGCCAACAGTTCTGGTCAAGTCAGGTACTTATCATGAGGAAGTTCAGGAACATGAGGCTGATGACACGGGACGGTGTATCTGAAAGATAACTTACAGGAGACACGACCATTGGTCTCAGAAAAGAAAATTAGCCATGATCCCTGACTGGCTGTTCTTCTTCACCTTGGATTTCAGGAAGCTTGGAGATAGAACTTCAAGATTGGTCCTTGTGAGCCCAGCTCCAGGTCAGGCCTAGCCACAGTCCCAGGCCTCATTCACTAACTGTATTACTAGCTTACCCTATGCCAGCCATCACTAAGCAGGGCACTGGAACTGTGGCAGCGACATGTTCTGGAAGCTTATCACTTAGGAATGTGTCAAAGTCAAAGATGAAATAAGCCAGGCCACCTCAGATACCGATGGACGCTGGTAGAAGACTAAAAAGAGCAGTGCGGGGACCACTTTAAAGAGTTAACAATGTATAGACAGACACATCTTTCTGAGGAATTGCGATGTTTGATCTTCAGTGTCAGTTGACCAAGTTTAGAATCACCATGGAAACAAAGCTCTGAGCACACCTGTAAGGAATTAAGGAGTTTTCCAGATTGGATTAATTGAGAGAGGAGGCCTCCCAGCCTCTTTGCTCCCTAAATGTGGGTAGCACAGCTCCATGAGCAGGGTTCCTGGATTGAAGAAAGAGGGGAAAGAGAACCTGGCACCAGCACCCATTTCCCTGCCTCCTGACTGTGGGTGCTACAGCATGGCCTGCTGCCTCCTGTTCCTGTCACCGTACCTGCCACACCTCGATGGGCTCAAAGCGTGAGCCAAAAGAGACCCTCCCTTCTTTACATTGCATTTGACAAATATTTTATCCAGTCAACAAGTAAAATCATGAATATAGTAGGTGACACTTTAGCTGAGATATTATGATTGAAAAGAAGAGTAGAGGTGGTTGAGAATAGGGTCAGGACCAGACGGGATCTTGGCTGTTCTAGAAATAGCCAAGAGAGGGAAGGGGCGGGCCATTGTCTGAAGGATCCTTGATCCTTGACCCTTGTGTGCATCTTTCTTGAAGTCGTTCTCTGAAACAAATAATCGGATTAGCAAATCCCTATACAAATTTCTCTGCAATGGTAACCCTGTGCTTTTAGATCTATCAGCAACTCACACCCTATGATTGTGCTGTGTGTGTGTGTGTGTGTGTGCACGAGAGCGTGTATGTATGTGTATGCACGTGCATGCACACTCACAGAGAATGATAGTAAAACAGGGACCCTGGTAGTGCCTCCCTTGAGGTGCTGTAGGGGTGACTTGAGTGAACACTGGCCTTGGAACACGGCTGGTGCCTGGGCCAGAGAAAGGGCTCCATAGGCGTCAGCTCACATTAACAGAGTGTGTACATTTGCCATGTGGGACTGGTTAGGGAGGGCGTGAGTCTGGCCGTGGTTACTGACATGATCTGTTACATAAGCTCTGACGGCGATTGTTCTGAGAACAGCTGGCACGATGTATATAATCTA
Organism: Mus pahari; assembly: GCF_900095145.1. Lineage (NCBI taxonomy): Eukaryota > Metazoa > Chordata > Mammalia > Rodentia > Muridae > Mus > Mus pahari. Next base: position 103,832,813 of record NC_034596.1, on the reverse strand, counting down.
ATAAGAGCTCATAACCACTTTAAAGCCATGATGTGCTTCCCAGCTAATCTTGAATTTGGTTGGAGGATGACCTCATTTTACGAGAACCAGCCTTACTGTCAGCACGTGGGTCAGTGAGTTGCCTGCCTCCTACCGTGGGATCCCTGAGGGTCCACACCCAGCCTTCAAGGGAGGTGAGCAAGGAGGTCCAAAGGCTGCCTGCCAGTCCTGGAAGCTGTCAGCTTATGGGATGCTGGTGCCTTCGGACCAAAGAATTTAAACCATCTCTCTCTGGGGTCTGTTTGGAGAAGGTGTGGTGTAGAAGGTAGGAGGTACTTCTTTGGAGAGTTACTCTGGGAGGGGCCTCAGGAAAGGGAGTGGAGCTAGCACAACTGAGGTCCTCCTGTCACCTGGAGATGACACCTGAGAATCAGATGGGACTGTTTGGTGAAGGGTGAGTTTCCATCTTAGAAAATGCAGAGGGTGTGGTACCTCAAGGCCTAGACCTTGATTGAGAGTCTTGGGTCTCAGTGCTTAGGGCCAGCCGGGGTTACCAGACTCTTCTGACTTTAACATTACACGGCTCCCGCTTCTGGGCCTCAATTTCCCTGACTAAAGGAAAGAAAGGAGAAAGGCCTCCGGGCGCCCGCAGGCTGTCTTGTTCTCATAGTTCACAGCAAAACAAATGGCTGAAGGTCATCTGGAATGTTCCCCTCCACTGTTACCTCCTTGAGGGGAGCAACCCAGGGTCCTGAGAATGTGTGGGTTTGCTCCTATTATGTACACGTGGGAGAAAGTGGGCCCCAGGCCTCAGCCGAGAGGGGCTTGATGGTTCTGTTTCTCGAAGCAAAGCTGTCTCTGGGCACGAGGCCAACCTGGACGCGGAGGGGCTCTGGCCTCCTGATTTTCCTCACTGCCCTAGTGGCTAATTGAGCACAGGACAGTATCTATGGCACGTATACAATAAACATTACTTCAGCCATCTGGAACCGTCTTCCTGTAAGCTGTCCATCACTTTGGGGCCCCAGGCCAAGTTCTGGGGGGATGTACTACTCTGGAGAGAAGACTCCCTTCCTTCAAGGAGAGCCCCACCCTTCAAGTTTGCCAGCGTGGCACCACATTCGCACTGTGACAGCAAGGCCCTAGTCCTAATCCTGATACTGTCCCTCACCTCAGGCACGAAGTCATGGTTAGGAGTGGCGTCCAGACATGAGGGACAGGGCTGGAGCCCCAGGTCAGTCATACACGGCACAGTGTGTGTAAACCCTGGTGGGGAGGGCTCCCTGATCTTGAAGGGAGGGCTCCCCATGGCTCCCTCTGTCCTTCTGTACAGCTGATACCATGAGGTGGCTTTCTCAACCCACTCCCACCCCTGTGGTAGCTGACGTAAGCTGTGATGTAAGGCAGACTGTAAAACAGTCTTTTTACACTCTCAAAAAGAAATATATCCATTCATATAATATATTTTGGTCAACTCCACTATCCGTTCTCTCCCTTCCAAAGTTCCCTCCATCCCCTATCGCATTCCTCTTGGAGCAGCATCCGCAGTGTTTGTAGATCACAGGGTCCACTCTGTGCTGCGTGTGTGTGCGTGGGTATGGGACCATCTCCTAGAGCATGGGTCGGCTTCCTTCACCACGGTCTACCACTTTAGAAGATTTGAAACACTCTCTGTAGCCTGCAGGTTCCAGCACCGAGGAGAAAGGCCTGTTTCGGTGGAACTTGGGGGTGATGCCAGGGTGGCTACGGAGGACGTGGGAAAAGTGACGGAGCCTCAGCTTTGTTCTGTGGGCTTTGTAGGCTGCCTAAGATAAACATTTTAGCAACACTTTACGGTTGAGGTATAAGATATAATTACAGGTTTCTTAAGCACACAGCTCCATGAATTTCATACACGCAAGCCCCCAGGGCTTTATTTTGTTGTTTGAGGAGGGTGCACACATGTAGCCTAGGCTGGCCTTGAACTCCTAGCCTTTCTGCCTCAGCCTCCAGCATGCTAGGATCACAGGCTAGCACCACGAGACCTGTAATGACAGGGCATTTCCAATATCAAGAAAGGCTCTGTGCTCACCCCAGGTAACAGCCACCCGAGGCTAACCACAGATCTAACCATCAGCCTCTACAGACAGCACCTCAGTCTAGCTTGCACTCTGGTCTTACAAAGGACAGGGATTTATGTCCTCCTCACAGTTCAGGAGTCTCCAGAAGCCAAAGCACAGACATTCCCCTGACAAAGGTCTTTTCACTCCCATGGAGGGGACAACTCCTTTGCTGGCAGGAAGCTGTGCCCTGCTAACCACCTGCACCTCACTTAAAGACAATAACTCAAAGCTTTCAGACATTGCAACAATAGACGATTCAGTTTCCGGCCCACGAGTATGAGTGGCAGATAGTTTCGGCACATGCGAATGGCCCCATGGGAAGTGCATGCTTGTACCTGGGTTGAGAGTCCTCTGCCAATCAGTGACTCATCCTTTTCTTGGCTGTATAGTACTCCACAGTCCCAACAGAAGACAGCCTTCTGTCTCTCTCCTCCCTTTCTCTTCTCCAGCTGGCCTGCAGCTGAGCTCACAGACTTGAAGCCTTCCAGGTGGAGGGATTGGAACCCATTGAACCAGTTCCCCAGCCCATTCAGGGGGTCCCACGGCTAGAGGCCTCACTGAAATGCTAACACATGAGTGTGGTAGGCAAGGTTAGATGCTGGCTAGAGGGCCAAGGCCTCCTGAGGCTGATGCACCTGCAGCTCTGTGAGGAACCTTCCTCTGGAGCCCAGGGATCAGTGAGCAAACCCTGGAGCTTGTATCCCACGCTATTCCAGGCAGAGCCAGGCAGCACCTATATTGCGGATGCTCATGGAGTACTCAGAAGGCAGAGGGCCACCTAACTTTCCCTGGCCCCATATCCCCAGCTGAGAGCAATGCTCTGGGATGACTGAGTTGTTGCTGGTGGACAGTAGGTCTCTGTGGCACTGCATGTCCCCAAGGGAATAGTCATGTCGCCAAGGGTTTTGGAAATTTTGTGAAACTGTCAGAAACCGGCTCCCAGGGTCCAGCTTGGGTCCCTCCTGGCTCTTTGGCAAAGGCTTCCGGGAGGTTGCATAGTCGGGCATCTGGAATCTTCAGGAAGCCTGGGTGCTCGGGGGATGAGTGTTTGGTTCCTGCCAGTAAAATTTTTAATTGGGTATTTCATGAGGGTCAGAGGCTCTGTGATGAATGGCTGAAAATAGCCTCAGTGGGCACTCAGGCTGGAGAGGTCTAAAAAGAGAAACCGTCTTCAAAGAAGGACACTGGGTGCCCAGCCTGAAGCACCTCCTCTGGAGACCCAGGGCCTGGTTCCCAGGGACCTCACCTTGCCCTGAGCAGCAAGGGCACAGACCCATGACTCTAGACCTTTGGCCTGACCAAGGCCGGAAGGACCTTTAGGGTCGTAAAAGAAGCCACGGGCCTGCACTCTGTCTCCTCACACTTCGAAAGACTTCCTTCACCCCACCTCCACCCTCCCAAGTTCCTGGATTTCTGTCCGTGGCTCCCACCCTACCCCCATCTTGATAATCCCTGGGTCTTAGCAAGGAAGACTGGATCTGAGCAGAATGTTCCAGATGGACAGGACTGCCTTTGATTCCCAGTGGCGTTCTTAAGTTTGATCTGGGCAGTTTTAAGCAGTGTGGGGGATTTGATTTATGGCTGTCGCAAAGTGGGCAGGGGTGGGGTGGGGATGGTGGAATTCCATTCCAGATATGGTGAAGACAGCCTGGAGCCAGCAGAGAGAGCGGCTGGGGTCTATGGATGGGACACTGTAGCCTTGGTCTTAGTGTGAGCTTTGGGTTCACAGTTGGAAACTGAGTCCCCAACGCGACTGTGTAGGGAGGTGTATGTGATGCGCAGAAACAGTTCGGCCCTAGGGCTGTTCTTAGGAACGGTTACTTAGTCACTTGGAGGAAAATTCATCAGAGTAGTTTTCATAGAAGGGATCTGGGCGCCTCTTGTCCTCTCTGTCACAGTGTGGTCCCCTCTGCTCTGTGACAGGATTAAGGCTCCGCTGGCTACTTACAAGGGGAACAGAGCTCTATCTTTCCCAGGATTTGAGGCTCTTCTCACCAGTCTCAGTCATGTGACTTTCACAGGAAGCAGTTTCCCTGATGGCTGTTGGCAGAGATTTTTTTTTTTTTTCCCAAAATGAACAGTGATGGCTTCTTCCTCCTAATCATCCACAAATGCCACATCTCTTGGCATCACTGCCTCCCCTCTCTTCCGGCCACCAGCTGTGCGAGGCGATGCTCAGCTTTGGCTGAGCCAAAGCTCCAGGGAACCATGTGACCTACATCCGAGGCCCCTTCCTAGGGCTGCGGAACCGAAAGCGAAAGCGAGTGTGCATGGGGAAGAATCCGAAACCACAGCCCAGTCCATGGAGACTTCTCCCTGTCCACCACAGGGCATTCTGTTTGGCCCGGTGCCCATAAGGGGGCCTACTTCTGCCCTCCAATCAGAGGGCATTCTCTGTCTAGCTCTGTTCCCCTGACTGAAGGGCTCTATTTCTGCGCTCCAATCAGAGATTTTGCTTCTGTACCCTCCCCCACAGCCAGAGGCCTTGTGTCTGCCCCACCCCAAATGGTGCTTACTGGGAGAAAGACCCCTTTAGGGGCAGAGTCATGGCTCAGCTACAGAGGTGTAGGATCTCTAAGATAGAAAGGGCCTCAGAGGTGGTAAAGAGTATTTGGTGCTAGTGCAGCTGTGGGCGGGGGTTCATTTTTTCCTCCTTGGTAGATGAGAAATAGACTGAGCACAAACCAGTCAAGGGACAATGACTTGGCCCAGGTTGTGGCTAGCCTTCTGTAGAATGCTCTCGGATCCACCTTTTCTGCCTCCCTTGTCTCTGCTCTGAGCAGTCACTTCTACGAATGGCAGCCCTGGGTTTATCAGGGCCCGACACACTCGCCTCTCTCTGCATGCTAGAAATCTGTCCTGTCTTCAGGAGACTTCCCTGGCATCCCAGGGGCCCCTTTCCTTGCATAATTGGCTTGAACTCATTTCTGCTCCTGTTCCCTAGATTCCAGCTCGCACCTCTGCCCTTGACCCCTTTCTGGGGGTGCTACTGAGCCACACTTTGCACAGCTTTCAAGCTTGATACCACACATTCAAGGTCAATGTTACAGGGTTCATTAGAAGGGATCTGGTTGAGGCCTTCCTATGCTGTTTGGGCTACGGAAACCAGCAACAGCTCTAACTGTGCTCAGGGAAACCAACACCAGAACCGAATCCCTCTCAAGGCTCATTACGGGGACAATAACATGACAAGTTAATATTTTTAGTGGCGAATGATGAGCGAAAGCATCCGCGCTAAGTCTTCGGGGAGGCTCCTCCACATTCTCCCCAAGATGCTCCACTTCCTTCCAAAGAACAAAGTTTAAATAGTTTGTAGGCACAAACTTGATGAAAATTTGACATTTGATAAGAAACTAATTTGGGTGTGCTTTTTTAATACTTTAAAACGCTAAAGTAATAAACAACATCTATAAATGTCAGACTTTTCTATTTTGATTATGTTGCTTTGATTTTTATCAACTTTTTTTTATTAAAAATCCACTATAAATGAAATAGAGAAGGGGCGATGGGCGCGAGAAGATAAATCTTACAATTATCCAGACGTAAGCGACAGCATCCCATTTTTTCCTGAGCACTGGGGATTATTATTTTTTGTCTTGCTACAGTTATTATGACATCTTTATCTTTGTCTTTGAGTCTAGGAAAACTGTGGCGTGATAGGAACAGGAATTAAATTGTGAAGTGAAGGTGGCTTTCTGGCTCAGGCAGATCAGGAAGATGCCGGGGTGGAGGGGTGGGGGGGGCAGAGGACAGCTCAGATCCTCAGCCTTTGGACTGCAGGAGGAAAGCTGGGTGCTGTTAACTCTCCTCCAGGACGCCCCCCCCCCCGAGTTCTGATGGGCTCCACAGTTCTTCTCTGGAGTCCTGCACGATCCACCCACTTGCCCCCCACTCCTCATCCTTGGATTCTGTATTTAATTGAGGTCTCCCATGGAATATGACACGCTCTTCTCAAGGGGAAGTGCTCACCCACTTTCAGCTCCCTGAGCTTCACATAAGGGTTAGTGGGTGAGTGCTGCTAAGAAGATAGAAAGGGATGGATGCATAAACAGACGGACTAATGAGTGGCTGAAGATGGGGAAGCAAGAAAAAGAGGAAGACAGATAAATGGAGAGATGAATAGAAGGAAAAGGGAGTGGAGGAAAAGATAAAAGGGGCAGGGGCAGGGGCAGGAGCAGGCACATGGGTTGATGGAAGATGAAATGGTCCCTTTTTATCTTGCTGTGATTATTATGATAGAAGTATGGAAGGATGGATAGGAGACAAGATGGTGGATGGGAGGTGACAGGATGGATGGATGGATGGATGGATGGATGGATAGGAGGAGGGAAGATGAAGTTAATGAAGAGAAGGGTGGAAGGATGAAAGCAGGGGGATGGATGGAAGGACAGGACAGTAGGCAGAGGAATGGCGTATATGGGAAATGAATGTATGGAAGGATAGAATGGTGTGTGGATCAGTGAGAAGAGAGACGGATGGGAGCGGTGAGTTGGAGGTTGATGGAGGCAAGAGGAAGGGGCAGACCAACACTTCTCTCAAGTCTCAGCCCTGCCCACTGGCAGGCAACCACAGATCCTGCCACAGTGTTCACTTTCAACTCCTCACCAGAGCCACTGTGGAAGACGGTCTCAGTGTGTGCTTACCTGGGTCAGGCTGGCCTCCGGACATGTCTGTGGAGGATTGTCATAATGGAACTGGGATGACCTGCCCAATGTAAGGCATAGCATTCTCAGGGCTTGGGGTTCTGGCGTTGATGCTGAGAATGAATGGGCCTGCGTACAACCCTAACCCTAACCCTAACCCTTCAAGTTCCTGACTTGGTTTCCCCACACTGAGGACAGTTGCTAACTGCCACAAAGTCCTGGGAACAGATGCAGGATGCGGTTGCCCTGCTCTATATTCTTGCTTCTGATGCGGCTAATTGGAACAGATTTTTGTTGTGGGTAAGGATGACCTCTAACAAGCTCCTGCCTATTTCTGAAAGCCACCACCATGATCGCCTCTGAGAGAAGGAGCTAGATGCTCCTGTAATGAAGGAAGAGCGTGGGCAGCTGGGATAGTTAGCTCTCCGACATGCTAAAACTTACAAGCTGATCCTGTAAGAGTGAGAGCTTAGTCTAATTAGCAGCCAGCAAGCCACAGGCAAGTTTGATAACTAACAGGCTCGTGGGATGAAACAGAGTCAAGGTCAACAGTTAACAAGCACAGGTCAGGGGCTTCAACCCCTGACTGGATGGATGGATGGTGTATAAACAGCATGGTTGGTTTGGCCAGGGGAACTCACACAGAGCATGCGCACCTTCCACTCTATCATCCCATCATAGCCCAGAGCCTAGCTAATCTCAACAGAAATTATTTCTGTCTTTGTCCAGTTTCTGCCATAAATCCTGTAACACCCCACACAAACATGCCTTTCCTTTCTTGGGAGAATCTCACTTTCCTCAAATGAATTTCCCCGATAGAGCCTGCTTTTACTTTGCCTCTTCCCATGGGTACCACTTCCTGCATCTTCATCAGCGCGATTGTAAACTTGAGACCAATGACGTCAAGTTGACAGTTGGAGATCGCCGAGTTCCCAGCACCCTAAGTCCCTGGGTCACAGCCACTCAAGCTCAGAAGGGTCCTGTTAGTCTCACCATACAGTGTCAGGCTTAGAGTACATGCAGAGAGAAGCGAGGACTGGTGTGAGCAGGAAACGGGGAGAGCCAGGATGAGGTGGGGTTAGAGCGGCCACCCTGAAGAGGCAAACCCAGGCCCGGCCTGGTGGAGCATGGGAATGGGGACAATGCGGTGATGGCAATGACAGTTGTGCTCAGCCCTCTATGATAGTTTGTTTTTTATTGCTGCGATCAACACTCTGACCGAAAGCAGCTTATAACAGTTCATCACTGAGGGACATCAGGGCAGGAACCCAAGGCAGGAACCTGGAGGCAGGAATGGAAGCAGAGACCATGGAGGAGTGCTGCCTACTGGAGGATTCACATGGCTCACTCTGCTCTAGTTTATTATACAACCCAGGACCACCCACCCAGGTTTAGCCCCACACACAGTAGGCTAGCATCTCTTGCAGCAGCTGTTAACCTAGAAAATGTCCCACATTCTTGTTTACAGGGCATTCTTGTGAAGCCACTTCCTCAACTGGCTTCCTCTTCCCATGTGAGTCTGACTTGTGACAAGTTAACAAAACAAATCCATCAAGTTTAACCAGTACACTCCCAGATGGGGGAGGGGGCACTGACACCAACACCCGTGGCTTTAGACTGTCCTTCACGACAGACAGAGGGTCACGTCTGGGAACAGAGTGTGGGGAATGAGTACTCCAGCTACTCTGCCAGACCCACCCTGAAAACCGCATGCCGAGGTCTGGAGCAGTCGTCTATGTGAGCCCCAGAAAAAGGCCCCTGTCCCAGATGGCAGAGGCTGCAGAGCCCATACTGAGATCCGTGGCTCCTGGCTGGCTCAAGCAATGGGACCAGGCATCGAGAGCTCAGTCAAAGGAGGAAAGACTGGGGCTGGGAACAGGTTTAAATTAGATTGAGGGGCATCTTCTCACTCCTTTCTCCCAGTTCTGGGTGTTGGTAACTAGGGTCAAGGGCTCAAAGCAAGCGTTCCCATGGTTCCGAAGTGTCCAGGCATGATGGCGAATGTCCAGTATGGCCCATGGAACAATGACAGCTGGATAGAAGCCCCTCACCTTGTGAGAGCTGGTTTTGAAAGGTCAAGAAGGCGTCTGTTAGGGGAAGGGTGATAGGAAAGAAAGTCACTACTGGCCTGGGCACTGTAGAGGAAGGGGATAGTGGGCAGAACTTGCAAGCTGGTACCCATTGCCCACTGTCTGAGCTGTCTTTTCCAGGGTACCCTCAGGTAGACCCCTGAGGGGAGGGCCACAAAGGTTGCAGTGGGGTCATACTTTAGTGTTCCCAGGCTGGGTAACAGAGCTGGGACATCTTGGAGCAAGAATCTATTTTTGAACCCCAATTGAGCCTCTTTCTCCCCAGGTCCAGGAGTACACCCTCTTTGCTTTGTTAGCAGCTGCAGGGGCCCCGTGTTCCCCCAGCACTTCAACCCTCAAGGCCTTGACTGGTACTATTTAAAAGCATCTTGATCCAGGCCAGAGAAAGGGGTAATTGGGGGCCTGAGAGATGAAAGGGGCAGCCCCCCCACCATGTGCTGCCCTTGCAGAGGGGTCAACAAAACCCTCCTTGTGGTACTGCCAATTATAGCCACCAAGGAGAGCGACTGGGCCAGACAGGAGACGTGACTACCCCCCTCCCCAGGGTGAGCTGGGGTCACTGCTGCCGCCCACAGAGCCCCGGGCCTCCGGGTCAGCCTGGGAAAGTGTCCCTGGGCTCCAACCCAACAGTCCTGGGGCAGAGCTGGCCCTCCTTCGCTGGAGGACATGTCCACACACCCCGTAAGCCTGTGGTAATGAAGGGAGGGCAGGCTGGAGCTGCCCACATCCCTGCAGAGCATTGTGCTTTGGTGGCCCTGGGACTGCTAAATCCAACCGTGCCTCTAAATGCCATGTCTGTAATGTTATTCTACCACCACAGATGCCCTCTCAGGACCCCAGCATCTGGCCTGGACACTGCAGGTGGTACAAAACATCCCTGTTCACTTCCCACTAGCCAGAGCCGGCCTGGGTATGTGCACCTGTCCTTCAGTGTGCGCTAGGGGCGTGTCTGCTCCAGCATGCCAGTTCTAGACCCTGACATGGCTGCCCCCTGGCGTCCCCAGTCTTCCTGCTCCATGGTCCTCATCCCAAACCTAAAAGACACAGCAGCCAAGCGCAGGCTGGATACTGTTTGCTCAAGTGCTCTGCCTGCCTGCCTGTGTTTCTGCTTGTCTGTCTCTGTCTGTCTGTCTGTCTGTCTCTCTTTCTCTCTCTCTCTCTCTCTCTACATACTCTCTCCCCCTCTCTTTATCCCCACTTTCATTCTCTGTCTATCTGTCTGTTTGTCTGTCAGCAGGTCCCAGTGTCCCTTACCAGAATCCACAGAACTTCCAATTCTTGGCCCTGGCTCAGCAAGATGGCTATGGCTTTTAATCACCCCTCTAAAGCAATAAGCAGTCCATCAGCCAGGGAGGTGACAAATCACCCAGAGGTGACTTGTGTTGTTTCCAAGAAGATAGGGCTGCCCAGGGTTCCACCAGCTTTATTACATAGATTCATTTACTAAGGTTTTGTTTTGTATAATTTGAAAGCATTTTCTTCTGTTTTCTGCTTGATGAAGCCCTGTGATTTCTGTTTGTTTTGTTTTTGTTTGCTTTGCCTTTGTTATCTGCTCTTTGAAGATGACACACACACACACACACAAAAATCATAACCAAGACCCATATCACAAAAATGTATCCCTTACAATAATCTTACAGTTCGATGTTAGACCCCTTAGTCTATTTGGGGACTGTTTTTTTTGTATATAATATAAGGCAATAGATCAGTTTTGTTTTCTACATGTGAGTCTTCCTCTTCCTGTGTCCCTAGCTTCTCTGCCAGCCAGGCGCAGATGCACACGTCTGTTTGGGGACTCTCTAACTGGCTGCATTGATCTGCATTGATCAATGTGTTGTGTTTTGGTAGCTGCAGCTATGTCAGAGATTTTGAATCCACTCGGATGCTTCTAGCTCTGGCTCAGGGTTCGTTATCCAGAGACTTGTGTGGCTCCATTCAAATGTCAGGATTGTCCTTCCTACTTATATGAATAGTAATATTGGGGGTTGGTAGACATTAATGAGATCTGTAGCTGTCTTTTCTGACATTATGGACATTTTAAACAAAATCAGTCTCCCTTTCATGAGTATGGGCTATCTTTCTGTGCATTTGCCTGTCTCCTGTCTCCTGGACTTATCTCCCATCAATGTTTTATGCAGCTTATTGTTCAGACTTTTTACATCCTTGGTTAAATTCATTTCATTTTTGCAGCTACTGAGGTAGGATTGCTTTTTTTTGTTTTGTTTTGTTTTGTTTTGTTTTTGTTTTCAAATAGCTGTTGTGTACTGGTAGCTTCTGATTTTTATGTATTAATTTTCTACCACATTTTAAAGTTAATTAGCTATGGCCTTTTTTTGGTCATTACTGTTTTTTAAAAAATATATACTGAATCATGATGTATGCAAAGAGACAAGCTTTGATGTCTTCCTTTCTGATTTTCATATCTTTTTTCTTATTTAATTGCTTTGACCAGGACCTCCAACACAGAAGTGGCCAAGTGTGTGTGTGTTTGTGCGTGTGTGTGTGTGTGTGTGCGCACGCGTGTGCGTGTGTGTGTGTGTGTGTGCGCGCGCGTGTGCGTGTGCGTGTGCGTGTGTGTGTGTGTGTGTGTGTGTGTGTGTGTGTGTGTGTCCCTGGAAGACCTGATACTATGTAGCTCAAGCTGGCCCTAAATTCACGATAATCCTCCTGCCATCACCTCCTAAGCTCCAGGACTACAATACTGCACCTGCTTTGTTGCAGTTGTGTGGCCCATCATTCATAGCTCCTCTGGAAGTATTCTTTTCCTCTTCAACTTTCCAGAAGAGGTGGAGACTGACTGGGAGCTGTGCATTGAGATCTGCTTTTCTGATCTTCAGGGTTACCTGCTCTGTTGACCCATGATTGCTACAGTGGTTCTTTGTCTTTCTGTGGTATCAGTTAAAATAGCCCCTCTTTTATCTCTAAATTTATTTATTTATTTATTTATTTAGTCACTGGGGACATTTTTATTGATGAGACCCCACCAGTTGTGCAAAGTGCTCCTGCTATCAAGCACTTTCCTCCTTGGCAATGTGATCTTTCTTGAGAGGTCCCATGAATGCTTTCTTCTCCTCCATGGTCTGGAAATGACCATGGCCAAACTTGTAGGTGCTGTCAATAAGCTTCAGATCTATCTTCTGCACAGACTGACATTTGGTCTGGACTAGCAAGTACATATGAATGGTAAGTACCATGCAGCCTTTGAGCATGATGGAGTCACTGGTCACCTCACCATAATGGACAAAGCCATCTGGTGGGTCGATGCTCTTGTCAGACAGGTCATAGTCAGTAGATGCATTGTTCTTGATAAGTTGGCTATCCTTGATGAGGTAGCCTTGTAAATCTTGTTAATCTCTGATGGGTGATGGGAGCCTTTCTGCCCAGCTCGAGCCACAGAGAAGGCTACAAGGACAGGGTGCCAGGCCCCAACATAGGCAACTTTGTGCAGACCTCGATGGGTCTTTCGGGACAGTTTCTTTGTATGCCAATGACCCTTTGCCTTTTGTCACGCTGATGACATCAATCATCTCATCATGCCCCAACACCTGGCTCACAGGCATCTGCTGTCCCAGCCTCTCTCGGGCCCTGTCGAGCTTCTCAGCCACAGTGCCCCCATTCACCTGGATCTCCATCAAGTGCGCCTTCTGGTACAGAGGAAGCAGACTCATTTGAGTGTGGGCAATTATGCAGATGACTTGGCAGTACCTCCTCATGCTGTTGAATTTCTTCTCCAGCTGTCGCTTGCCTGTGTCAAGTATTTGGTGAAGGCCTTCTTCTCAGAAGTGTGCCAGTTCTTATAAAAACATCTTTTACACTCACCACTGATATGCTCAGCAAATACAGTCTTGAAGGTCCAGAGGTCTCGTGGTGTTCCTATGTATCCCACAATGCCTATAACCACCATGGGAAAAGTTTCCACAATGGTCACAGCTTCCACACTTCTTTCTTGTTCACCTTAGATCCTGGCCTGTCAACTTCCCAGATGATGTGGGTCATGCCAGCCTTGTACCCTAGAAAGGCTGTGAGGTGAACAGGCTTGGAAGGGTCATCCTTGGGGAAGCTCTTCACTTTCCCATGATGCCAGCCACTGTGCTTCTGAGGGAAGATGCCCAAGGACCCATGCCTGGGATCCAAGAACTTCCTGTGAGACATCCTGCCACCACACACCACAGATAGAGCTAAAGTTCTGGGTTCTGGGTTTTAGCTTTTCAAAAGATGAGCTCTAAGCATCTATCTATCTATCTATCTATCTATCTATCTATCTATCTATCTTTGGCTTTCTACCTTCTGTTTATAACCACTCTGCTTTGCTTTGTTTTGTTTTCCTTTTCTAAATTTTTGCTTCACCCCCCCCACAAGCCCTTGAGGTGCAGCACTGGAATATCTATCTATCTATCTATCTATCTATCTATCTATCTATCTATCTATCTATCTATCTAAATAACCACTTATTTGCTTAAAGCATTTTTTGCTGTATCCCATTCATTTTGACATGCTGTTTGTATTTTCATTTGTCTCAGTTTTTAAAATTTATTTTTATTCATTGGAGAATTTTGTCTTTATTGACAGCTTTTATACACATCAGAATCTATTAGTGTATACCAATTTTACATAGCAATTGGTTTTATAAAGCTGGATTCACACAAGTGTATTGCTGTCAGTGCTACGTTAAAACACTAGTGTTTTTCTTTGATGTCAGAATTTATTGAATTAAATAAATTCATGCGATATAACACTTTCCAAAGCAGCTATTTTCCAGGTATTTTCACATTCCTTAGTAACCTGGCCTATATGAGCACAGGTTGATTTATTTATTAGTTACTAATATTAACTCTCATAACACATATCACATGGCAAATAAATCTATATTAGCGGTTTTATGTATTAACAAAGGATTCCTGGAAAGAAGCTGTGTCTGCAGAGGCTGATTGATTGAAAAGAACAACTTTGGGAAAGTTGGAATGTTGCAAGTGCAGAACCTAATTACAGTTAACTCAGACTACCTTTAGTCCCCCAAACTTCCATGTCTTATTCACCTCTAAATATAATCTAACATCCTCTGACCAACAGATAACAACTTAACAGGACCCAATTTTCCACCCGTCAAAGGAAAAAGAATGCTATCAGATTATAGGGAGTGGTTCTGATCCCTTGATCAGGAATCTGCATGCGAACACTGAAGGTCATGTTTCCTAATTGGTATTTGATTGATCAATAAAGAAGCTAGCAGCCAATGAGCTGGGCAGAATAGGTGGAACTTCCAGTTTTCACCATAGGCAGGCTAGCAGACTCAGGAGAGGAGAAAGAGAGAGAGAGAGATTCACCATGCTTCAGAGAGAAAAAGCCACCAGTCACGTAAGATCGAGGGTGGAATGGCCTTTGGCTACTTCCCTGACTGGGCTTGGGGTAGAGGCAGGAGGTTAGAAAAATAACTAAGCTGAGGGCAGATTTAGGGTGTGAGCTGGGAATGAAAAGAGGAGTGTAATAGAGGAGGAAAGCTTAGAAGAGTTCAACCATTGAGCTAGAGCAATATAAAAATAAGTGTTTGTGTGTGTGTGTGTGTGTGTGTGTGTGTGTGTGTGTGTGTGTGTCCTTAGTCTGTGGATCTGAGGAAACCTGGGTGGAGCTGGTAGCATGGACTACCTGGAGCTTAAAGCAGGATAGTAAAAACTACACGCTACATCAGATAGTGTCTGGAGCCCATAGACAAGATTTCTCTGCTTAAGAATAACCTAGGTCTCCAATGTTTTCACCAATATATTTGAAAAGCATCTTGATTTATGACATTCTTTGTCCTGTTACTATAAAAAAAATTCATCAAACAACTTCCATGTTGAAAAGTAGAATTGGGGATAGTACATGTCTGCATTCCTGGACCACGGTCACTCATATTTGGCTGCAGAATAAACTCTCCCTCTTCCTTTTTGCGGATGTGCTTTTGCACAGACACGTGTAAGTTACAGAATGCATGCCAAGGTCAAAGAGTCCAAGGCCGACTTCCCGGAAGTTTCAGGGGTCAGCTGGCAGGCATGTCAAGAGTCTGTTGACAGGCCAAGGAACCCACACTAGTTACAAGAAGGAAAATGCTGCTGTGAACTAGGCCACTGAGGTCCCAGGTTTGAAAATGGAGCTGCAGAAGCAGAAGACAGGTTCACTGCTGCCAAAGGAATAAGGAATGGATGGGTGGATGGTCCCGGTCCAGGTGGGGGAGGAGACAGATGGGCAGATAGCAATTGAGTAAGCCATGTCAACCTCAGAGACCAAACCAAGCTTAAGGTCAATGAGAAGTTGGAATTTCCTGCCTTTGGGCCCTTAAAACACACTGGTTGGTGAGATGACAGGTTGGTGGAAGCCATCAGGATTGCAGCGCTGGTTGTCCAGCTCCTTACGGGGGCTATGTGAAGGACTTACGTTCTGGTTGTCCATCTCTTCACAGGGGCTGTGCAAAGGGCTCATGTTCTGGTCGTCCAGCTCCTCGTGAGGACTGTCTGACAGATGCATGTTCTTTCCTTGGTCTGGTGTGCTTGATTAGTTCTTGGGTCTGGTTTCCCATAAGATGATTCTAACACACTTGTGTGTCTCTGCAGTACCAATTAACCTTGACACATTTACCAGGTGGCACCCTTTATACTCCCAGGAATAAGCCATTCATCAGTCTGTGCTATATGAATAGATGGTGTCCATGTATCCACCCAGAAACACAGCCCTCATCCATCTCCAAGACGAGTGGAAAGCTGTTTGTAAAATGGAGTCTCGAGTCAAGGTGTAGCCTGAAAAACCACTTTTTGCTAATATGGAGAAAGTCAGAGCAGAGAGGGTACATGTCATGCATGTTGATCACATTAACCACCTCTGGCCTCTCAATTTTATCCTCCCTCTTCCACTGGTCTTCCTTTTCCCAGACAGTCTTCCTTCTATTTCATGTTATATATGCATCTGTGGTGTGTGTGTGTGTGTGTGTGTGTGTGTGTGTGTGTGTGTGTGTGTGTATGATTTAAAATATATCTACAATCTATGATTACATATTAGAGAACACATACAATAATATTATTTCTGAGTCTGACTTCTCCACACAACATGATGCTCTCCAGTTCCACTGGTTGCCCTGACAATGACATGTTCAGTTAGCTTTCTACTGCTGTGATCAAACAACATGACCAAAATCACCTAATAATGGGAATCATATGGCAACAAGCATGGTGGCAGAGGCAAAAAGCTAGGATCTTATACCCCAACCACACACTGGAATCCAAGAGCATAACCTATACACATGTACAAAGACCACAGCTACTCAAAGCCTAACTCCAGGGGCCTACTTCCTCCAGCAAGGCTCTGTATCTTAAAGTTCCATAATCTCACTACATTCATGCCCACTGACATCGCCACACCTACAAGCCTGACTCTAGACCTATAGCTCATGAACCAGCTTTGCCTGGCAAAAGTAAAATAGAAGAGCCGTGTACCAGCTTTACCAAGCCCATTTCTGGTCATGAAACACCTGAATTGACTCAATCTGAAGCAGGCTAGAATCTCACATCCCACAGACCACCAAAGAAAGAAGTCCACATGCCCAGGTCACGTCCCAAAAACAAAAGTGACATGAATGTCAAGGACAGCATGTCTCCCATGCTCCCAACCCACTTGCCTCACAGAAAAGCTCTCTAATGAGAACTACCTTGATGAACCCAGGACACAGAATTTGAAAGAACAATCATGAATATTAAACTTTATCTTAGAAGTCTAAGGATTTAAAGGAAACACCAAGAGATCCCTCATGGAACTATCAGAGGAGAAGGATATGTGCAGGGTGATGCCCAAAACGAATACAAAAAGGATGATGACAAATCAGAATTTTAAAACCAAGTTCAGAGAGGGGATAGAAATATTGAAGGGAACTCAAGCTGAAATTAAGATGGACCTGAAAACCTCCATTACCCTTTATTACCCTTCCATTCTGTATTATACAGAACTCAGGGAAGCCTCGCTAGTAGAACAGATCAAATAAAGGGTGAAATACTGGAACCTGGAGCCAAAGTAGGGGAGCTGGACCACTCAGACAAAGATTATGGAAACTGCTTATAATACATTAAAAAAAAACCAACAATTGTGGACACCACAGAAGGATCCACTTTTCCCCTCCAGATTACATGCATAAAAGAGAAGGACACACTCATGGTCAAAGTCATAGACTAGTTCTTCAAACAGGATCATAGAGGAAATCTCCCCCAAATTAAGGAAGGACACAAGGTACAGATACAAGAAGCTCACTAAACACCAAATAGACAGAACCAAAAAGGAAATTTATCAGGGTGTAATATAGTAAAAACACTCAATACACAGACCAAAGGACTCTGAAAGCGGAATAAGAAGGAACACACATAATGTATAAAGGAAAAACACATCAAAATAACAGCTCTTAAGAAGCCAGAAGAGTCTGGAGCAATCCACTTCCATTTTATAAAGATCACAGATGACAACTTAGACTACAATACCCAGTAAAACAATCTGCCATAGTTGAAGGAGACAGAAAAACTTTCCATGATGCAAACTATCTAAAAGAATTTATGACCAACAAGTGATTATAGAGAGAATGCTGGAGTTAATGTTTGAGACTGAAGAGAGAAGCGAGTGTAGATAAGAGACCACAGAGAGTAGATAAGGCTGTAAGTTCTGAAACAAATGGCAACTAAGAACTCAGTCAACAAAGAAAATGACGGTAATCAACACTTATTCTTCTGTAATGACTTTAATATCAAATGGTCTCAACTCCACAGTCAAAAGATGTAGGGTAACTGAAGGATTAAGGAACAAAATCCATCTTTCTGTCATCTACAAGAAGCTAAAGCCGGACGTGGTGGCGCATGCCTTTAATCCCAGCACTTGGGAGGCAGAGGCAGGCGGATTTCTGAGTTCGAGGCCAGCCTGGTCTACAGAGTGAGTTCCAGGACAGCCAGGGCTATACAGAGAAACCCTGTCTCGAAAAAAACCAAAAAAAAAAAAAAAAAAGAAGCTAATCTCACCCTCAGAGTTAGAAGCCCCCTTAAGTAAAAAGACAAAAAAAGCATCCCAGATAAATGGGACCAGGAAGCAGGCAGGTGTCCCTATTAAAACAGATTTCAAGCTAAGACAAATCAGAAGGAACAATGAAGAATACTTTGTTCTATTCAAGGGGATAATTAAAAAGAAAACATCACAATCTCAAATATACCTACACCAGACTCTTGCAATGCAATTTTATAAAAAGGATCCTGCTGAAATTAAAGATATCGAAGAGCACTACCTCAATAGTAGTGGGTGACTCTGATCCCTCAATTTCTCCAGTAGAACAATCTTCTGGGCAAAACTAAACTGACACATCAGAATCAGATGTCATCATACATCAATAGATGCAGAAAAGTGATTTTTTTTTTTTTACAAAATCCAAGATGCCATGACACAAGTCCTAGAGAGAGTTAGACTGGAGGGAACATGCCTTGTCATAATAAAGGCTGTATGTGTCAAATGTACAGCCAACAACATCCTAAATTGACAATAACTAAAGCAATACCATTAAAATCAGGAACAAGAAAGGGCTCTGCTAGAGCCTGATAAATATAGAGGTGGATACTTGCAGCCAACCATTGGACTTAGCATGGGGTCCCCAATGGAGGAGTTATAGAAATGACTGAAGGAACTTAAGGGGTTTGCAAGTCTATAGAAACAACAATATCAACCAACCAGACCCCCTAGAGCTCCCAGACACTAAAACACCAACCGAAGAATACACATGGAGGGACCCATGACTCCAGCTGTACATGTAGCAGAGGATGGCCTTTTCAGGCATCAATGGGAAGAAAGGTCCTTGGTCCTGTGAAGGTTCAATGCCCCAGTGTAGGGGAATGCCAGGGTGGGTAGGTGGGAGTGGGTAGGTGGGTGGGGGAACACCCTCATAGAAGCTGGAGGTGGGAGGATGGGATAGGGAGTTTCAGGTGGGGAAACCAGGAAAGGGGAGACCATTTGAAATGTAAATAAAGAAAATATCCAATATTACAAACATGGAAAAAAGAAAGGGTTGTGAACTACCCCTACTCCTCAATATAGTGCTTGAAGCACTAGCTGGAGCAGTAGGCAAGAGAAGGAAAAGAATGTAAAACAAATAGAATTAAAATCATTCCTCTATGAAGATGTATACATGAGATCCGCCAAACACCTGGAAACTTCTAGAAATGATCAACAATTTCAGCAAAGTGACAGAATACAAAATTATCTTACAAAGATCAGTAGCCAAAGAAATCAACAAAATAGAAGGGAAGTTCAGAAGGGTGGAGGGAAGGAGGGAGGGAAAGACCTGAATCAGGAACTTACTACCCTGGGGACAGGAACAGAGAGTGAAGGGAAAGTGTAGCAGTTGGATTTTTACAGAGCTAGGAATGAGATTGGGGGATTGGCATTGGAGGGATGAAGGGAGGTAAATACCACAATGCAGGTAAGGTTTCCCTGCTTCCCTGGCTGGAGTGGTTCCCAGGGAATGCCTGCTGGAGGTGGGGGCTGCGATAAAGCAATGAGTGGGAGGGAGAGACATTAGGAGGGGAAGTTCTGTGTGATCCACTGGAGGTAGGGACTAGGCAGGGAAGGAGGGGCAGAGACAGACAGAGAGACAGAGTCAAAGACCACCAAACTAACCTCCTTGCTTATTACAGTTTCATGCAATTCTTGATGACACAGAGAGTCTGATACTAGCCAGAGATGAAAGAAAGCTCAAGTCCCAAAAGAAAGCAGCCCTGTGGGTGGGTGATACCTACATTTGCTTGGTGCTCCTTTGACACTACTCAGCAGTACAGTGGTGCGCAAGAGCAAGCCGACGAGCTAGGAGGCCCGGAGGTTGTCTTCGTGGGCTTGCACAGGAGCTAGAAGCTATGATATTTCCTCCAATTCATCCTCCCTTTCTACTGCCCTGCTTGCTCTTCCTTCAGCCACCTTCTGGCAGGCCCCTCCCCCCCCACTCACCCTCCCTCTGCTCTGATGTTGCCAGTGTCTTGTGACACTCTTCACTTCTGCCAATTTAAGATTTCTTCCTCCCACTTGCTGCCTCTTTCTAGTTTACACACACACACACACACACACACACACACACACACACACACACATTTAAGAGTAAAATTTGTGCTTGTCACCATATCAACAAAGCGGCAGGCTAAGGAATAGGAAAAGATTTTTATCAACCACTCATTCAACAGAGAGCTAGTATCTAATATATATCAAGAACTTAAAAAACTAGACTTGTTTTTAAAAACCTGACAGCGGCTTAGTATACTATAGCTTCCGGTTTTGCTGTGTTATTTGGGATTCCTGTGTGCAAGAGTGTGTGTGTCTCTGCAACTATATGTGAGTTTCCTGCTTTTTCTTTGGTTTTCTTCTTTCTGTTTGTTGTTTTGTCCTATTCTGGTTCATTTGCTTTTGTTTTATCTCATCTTATTTATTATTATTATTTAGATGCTTGTTTGGTTTCTAAGGAGAGGCAGAAAGGGTGTGGATTCTGATGGGAGAGGAGGCAGGGGGGATCTCAGAGGAATTTGCAGAGGAAAAGCTATAATCGAGAGTGTATTATATTAAAAAATCTAATTACAATTTATTTTTATCTTTACATCCCTATCACAGCCCCCTCCCTCCTCTCTTCCCAGTCCCACACTTACAAACTATCTCCCCATTTCTCTCCCCACTTCTCCTCAGAGAAGGGGAACCCCCTTGGGTGCTACCCCATCCTCAGCATCTAATCCCAGCAGGTCTAGGCACATCCTCTCCCACTGAGGTCAACCAGGCAGTCCAAGTAGGAGGAAAGTGGCAGGGACCCAGACAGCCCCCACTCCACTTGTTAAGGGACCCACGTGAAGACCAAGCTTCACATTTGCTACAAATGTGTAAGGGACCTAGGTCCAGCTCCTGTATGCTTGCTGGTTGGTGACCCAGGCTCTGTGAGCCCCCATGGCCCCAGGTTAGTTAACTCTGTAAGTCTTCTTGTGGTATCATTGACATCTCCAACTTGCCCACTTCTGTCGCCCACTCTTCCAGAAGGCTCCTGATGGTTGGCTGTGGGCCTCTGCATCTGCCTTCATCTGCTGCTGGATGAAGCCTCTCAGGAGACAGTTATGCTAGGCTCCTGTCTGCAAGCATAATAGAGTATCATTAATAGTGTCAGGGGTTGGCTCTCTCACATGGGAAAATCCATTTTTAATAAAAGAAAAATAGAGAAAATTAATATGCTAAAAAGGGGGCTACAGAATTAAGTAGAGTTTTCACATCAACTTAAACAGAGAAAAACAAAGCATTTCCACTAGAATCAGGAACAAGACAAGGCTGTCCACTTGCGTTGATATTACATAAATGTGTCTCTCTAGACCTATTCAATATGGTCCTTGTAGTCTTAGCTAGAGCAATAAGACAGCCAAGGGAGACAAAGCAGATATAAACTAGAAAAGAAGATGTCAAAGTATCTTTATTTGCAGATGATATGATAGTATATATAAGTGACCCTAAAAATCCAACTGGGAAACTCCTACAGCTGATAAACACTTCCAGTAACTTAGCTGGATACAAAACTAACTCACAAAAGTCAGTAGCCATCCTATGCACAAATGACAAAAGGACTGGGAACGAAACCAGGGAAACACCTTTCACAATGGCCTCACATAATTCATAATATCTTGGAGTAATTCTAAACTAGCAGGTGAAAAGCTTCTATGATAAAAACTTCAGGTCATTGAAGAAAGAAATTGAAGAAGACATCACAAGATGGAATAATCTCTCATGGTCATGGATTGGTGAGATTGATATAGGAAAACTAAAACCAATTCTACTAAAACCAATCTACAGATTCAATGCACTCCCATTCAACATTCCAATACAATTCTTTACAGATCTTGAAAGAACAATGCTCAGCTTCATACACACACACACACACACACATACACACACACACACACACACATGAATAGTTAAAACAAGTCTGAATAATAAAAGAACTACAGGATGTATCATCATTGCCAATTTCAAGTTGTACTACAGAGGTATAGTAAAACAGCCTGTTATTGACACAAAAACAGACACATTGATAATTGAAATAGAATTGAAGACCAAGATAGAAATAAATCCACACATCTGTGGACACCTGATAGTTGATAAAGAAGTTAGAAAGACACGCTTTTTTTTTTTTTTTTTAAAGCATCTTTAACAAATGGTGCTGGACAAACTGGATGGCTGCATGTAGAAGAATTTAACTAGATCCATATTTACCACCCTGCACAAAACTACACAATGAGTTCTGCACCACTAATCAGTCAAAGACCTCGACCTAAAACTAGATGCAATGGAGTTGACACAAGAGAAAGTGGGGAATAGCTTTGAACTCATTGGCACATGTGCACACACACACACAGACACACACAGAGACATGCACAGACACACACACACACACACACACACACACACACACACACACACACACACACACTTTCCAAACAGAACACTATCAACACAGGCACTAAGATCAACAGTTAATAAATGGAATCTCATGAAACTGAGAAACTCCCACACAGCAAAGGACACCATCTGTTGGACAAAGTGGCAGCCTACAAATTGGGAAAATATTTTTGCTAACTCAACATCTGATAGAGGGCAAATACCTAAAATATATAAAGAACTTAAAAAAAGAAAAACCTGGATATTAAGAAACAAATAACCCCATTAAAAATGGGGCACAGATCTAAACAGAGTTCTCAATAGAGGAAACTCAAATGGCTGAGAAACACTTAAAGAAATGTCCAACATCTTTAGCCACCAGGAGAACGCAAACCAAAAGTACTTTGAGATTCCATCTTCCATTCCTGTCAGAACGGTTAAGATTAATAAAGCAAGTGATAGTTCATGATGGCAAGGATATGGAGTGAGAGGGACACTCATCCACTGGTGGTGGGAGTGCAACCCATTACAAAAATCAGTGTGGCGGTTCCTTAGGGAATCAATCTGCCTCAGGATCCAGATATATCACCCTTGGGAGTGCACTGAAAGAATGCTTCATCCTACCACAGAGACATGTGCTCAGCTATGTTTATTGCTGCTCTCTTCATACTAGCCAGAAATTGGAAACAGCCTAGATGTCCCTCAATAGAAGAATGAATAAGGAAAATATGGTACACCTACACAATGGAGTATTGCTCAGCTCTTAGAAATATGTCTATGAAATTTATAGACAAATGGATGGAACTAGAAAAATCTTCCTGAGTGAAGTATCCCAGACCCAGAAAGACAAATGTGGTATGTATTTGCTTACATATGGATACTGGCTGTTAGGTCAATGATAAGCAAGCTACAGTCTGTAGAACCACAGAGGTAAGGTACAAAGTGATGAGCTCTCATTAGGAAAGGGAAACAGAATAAGTATTTATGGATGGATGGGGGAGGGCTGAAGCAGGAGGATCAGGTGAGGAAGGGGCGGGGACAGGGGGTTGTGGGATGGGATAGAGATAGAGACAGCTAAAACTAAGGGCCATTTGAAGGGCAGTATGAAAACCAGTATGGTAGGAAATCTCTCAATTATATACACGCATGAAATAAATAAAATTCCCATATACAGGTTATTGCCGTCCCCCTTGGCAATTCTAGAAAAAGAAGTGAGGCCCTATTGCTGAAGACAGCACGCACTTCAGACACAGGAGTTGGAGGAGTAGATCTGGAGCCAACCTGGAAGAGTTCTCACTGAGGACCAGCTTTGGAAGGAGTCATGCTGGCTGCTAATGGAGAGAGGCAGCCAGCGCTCTTCCCTATCTGTAAGCCCAATCAGCCACAGCAATGAACAGTGAAGTGAAAATTTCTGGAAGCTACAATAGTGGCGCTTAAATCCTGGGCATAAACAACAGCCTCCTAGTGATCTTATGGTCTGTTTAATAAGAGGAAATCTGTGCCTGGCACCGTACATTTAGCCAATTACTCCTGGCTATTTCAGCCACTGGCCCTAGAGGAGAACCTGCTACTGCCGCTTTCCTAAACAAGTGTAATTCCAAATGCTAATCCATGTACCTGTAGATCAGTGTGACTCTCGTCCCTCACCAAAGTACATTACAGAAAGCCATAGTTGGTCAAATGCAGAGAGACAAGTGAAGTGGTCGTGGAGTGCTCACCACCAATGAATACATTTATAACACAATCTCCATGCTTAATGATCAGGAAAAATCTCAGAAAAGGTGGTTGAAAGATTGTAAGAGCTAAAGGCCAGCACTTCTGTGAGAGAGCCTCTTCTTTAAAGTGGGGGGTAGGGTGGGGTGGGGAGGTGTGGGTGGGGAGGGAGAGGGGTGGATCTGTGTCTTAGTTTGGGTTTTATTGCTGTGAAGAGACACCATAAGCAAGACAACTCTTATAACGCAAACATTTACTGGAGCTGGCTTACAGTTTCAGGGGCTCAGTCCATTATCATCATAGCAAGAAGCATGGCAGTGTCCAGGCAGACATGGTGCTGGAGGAAGCAAAAGTTCTACATATTGGTCTGAAGGCAGTCAGGAGGTGACTATCTTCTGCACTGGATGGAATCTGAGCATAGGAGACTTCAAAGCCCATGAATCTATGGGGGCCAAAACTCTTCAAACCACCACAGTCTGGGAGGAGTTGGGAGTGGATTGTCTTAAATCTGATGAAGATAGCAGATATACTGTATGAATTCTCTAAGAGTAAATTTATTATCTATCTATCTATCTATCTATCTATCTATCTATCTATCTATCTATCATCTATCTATCTATCTATCTATCATCTATCTATCTATCTTCTATCTATCATCTTTCTACCTATCTATGTAGCATAACATCCCTAAACAGTGTCACCAACTGGGGACCAATTGTTTAAATATATGAGTCCTGGAGGGGTGAATTTCTCATAAAAACACCAAATGATGATCATTTCATCCTTTTTTTAAATAGTTGGACAAATTTACTTCACATATATGTCTATATAGTATAGATATATCAGATTTTCTTTATTCATTTGTCTGATGATGAACTTTTAGGTTGACTTCAGTGCTTGGCTTTTGTGAATTGTGCTACAACAAACATGGATTGGGAATTGTCTTTACAGCATTCTGACCTAGATTCCTTTGAGTCTATACCAGGAATGGCATGGCTGGTTCACATGGTAGTTTTAGTGTTAGATTTTTTGAGGAACCCTTGTGTTGGTTTTCATAGTGGCTGGACTAGCTTGTCCTGTCTCCAGTGGGGCACAGAGTTCTCCTTTCTGCAGATCCTCTCCAGTATTTGTTTGCTTCCTTAATGGCAGCCACTCTGACTGAGGGGAGAAGATGCATTTAGATTTGTATTTCCATGGTAGCAAAAGGTGCTTAACAATGTTTTCACATGCTTAATGGCTCTTTGTAATTAATCTTTTGAGAGCTGTCTGTTCATTTCATATACCTATTATTGGATTGTTGGGGTCTGGGGTTTTTAGTGTTTTTTTTTAAAGTTCATTATACATTCTGAGTGTTAATCCTTTGTCAGATGTATAACTGACAGCATTGTCTCCCCTTCTTTGCTGCCTCTTCACCCAATTCACAGTTTCCTATCCTACTGTCAGTCCATAGTAGCATTTCCTGAGTTATGGACTTTTTTTCTAGGATATTCTTGGCTGTGCCCATATCTTGAAGTGTTTTCTTCAAGATGTGTTTTCCTTTAACAGTTTCAGAGTTTCTGGTCTTATGTTCAGGTATTTAAACATTTTGGATTAATTTTTGTACAGGTTAATAGGTAGGAAACTAACTTCATTCTTCTACAGGTAGATAATTTCCCCATTTTTCTCCTATCTGTTGAAGAACCTCTTTCTACAATGTGTTGTTTTATAATATTTGTCAAAACTCAGGTGGCTGTTGCTGGTGGCTGTTGCTGGTGGCTGTTCCTGGTGGGTTCGTTTCTGGGTGAACTGTTCAGTGCTGTTAGTTTGTGCACTAGTTTTGAACTAGTAATATACTCTTTTCTGTTACCACATTTCTACAATATAATCTGAAATCAGGACACACACACCCCAGGAATTGTCCCTTACGCTCAGCTTAGTTTGGGGTCCTTTCTATTTCCACATGAATTTTTCCTACTCTGTAAAGCATGCCAGTAGAATTTTGATAAGCTTTGCATTGAGTCCGTTGATCACTTTTGTTAATAGGTCCATTTTTCACTTATCCTGCCAGTGACAAATGGGAGAGGTTTTTTTTTTTTTTTTTTTTTTTATTTTCTAGTTCTTTTTTTTCTTCAGTGTTTTCAAGGCTTGCATTACAGAGATGCCCTACCTCCTCCATTAGGATCCCCTCCAGAATGGACTCTCTCTTGTCTTGTCCCACTTTCCTAAGCTTTCTTTCGTTCCCACTGAACTCCAGTGCCTTTCCATAGTCACCCACAAATGAGTGTAGCTTCTACGCAACCATCTCTGGGCTGTTCCCTGAAGAGTCTCATAGTCAGCACGAGAGAGATGTCCTCCATCTTCCCTCAAGTTAATTTTTAAGTTTCCCTTTTTTAACAAACTGGTTATTCAAGGAGTGTATTGTTCATTTCCAAATATTTGTCAGATTTCCAAAATTCCTCTCATTATTGATTTCTACTTTCAAACCACTGTAGTCAGAAAAAAATACCTGATGTATTTTTAATCCTCTTAAATGTGTTAAGGCTTATGTTGTGGCTAAGCATGTGATCTGTCCTAGAGGTCATTCCTCATGTGCTTGTGAAGAATGTGCATTTGGCCACTTTTGGATGGAATGTTCTGTATTGTGTCTGTTACATCTATTTCATCTGAAGCACTTCTCAATGCCAGTGTTTTCCTATTCTTTCTAGAGTGTCTGTTCCTTGCTAAAAGTGGTTTGTTATAATAACTTTTATGAGTTGGTACTCTGGTGAGTGGAAACATATTTGTAGTGGTCCTGTCTTCTTCATGAACTGACACCTTGTCATTAGATAGTCCCTCCTGACTGTCTATTTTTATAATTAGATACTTATTGACACTCCCTTGTATGCTTTTTCTTCTTTGTTTTTATAAGTAGATACTTACTGACACTCCCCTATATGTTGTTGCTTCTTTGTGTTTTCTTTCTTTGTCTACAGATACTCCTACCATCTTTGGGTTTTATATACAGGTTTTACCATCTCTCCAAATTTATTCTCTGTGTGTTCTTTAAAACAAGCCAAGTCTTCTACAGGCATGATATAATTGGGAATTGTTTAGTTACTCAAACACTCTGAATTTTTAAAGGTTTATTTTACTTTCGTTTTATGTGTCATGTGATTAAGTAATGCCTTTATCGGCTTAGAGGCTCCATTTTGCATGCATGATGTATTTAAAGGTGAGCAACTCAGTTTTTGTTACCTACAACAGTTTTGTTCACAATCCCTTCAGTTATGAAGGGAGGCTTTTACTCATTCAACATTTTAAATATATTGTCCCATTCTGTCCTGACCTTGAAGGGATCCGAGGAACTGGGTTGCTAGGCCAGCAAGAGCTTCCTCACGTGGCATTCGCTTCTCTTCCCCCAATGCCTTCAGGACTCTGCCTTTGGTTGTAGAAAATCCGACTTGGTGTAGCTTTCTTTGAATTGAATCTGATTTGCAGATTTTCAAGCTATGTCTTTTATACATATTTTATGTGTATGTGTGTTTGCTTATATGTATGAATACGTATGTATGCCATGTGCAAAGCAGTGCCTACAGAGGCCAGAAGATGACGTCAAATCTCCTGGAACTGGAATAACCGATAGCTGTGAGCCACCATGTGATTGGGAACTGAACCCCGGTTCTTTGCAAGAGCAGACAATGCTCTTAACCCACTGAGTTATCTCTCCAGCACCCTAGCTATTAGTCTTCAAATAATAAGTTTAATGTAATTTTTATAACTTAAAGACTAGATTTCTTGATGTTCTATAAACCCTATAGACTTAATTCCTCTTCATTATTTTTAAATAATAATCCATCTTCTGATGAATTTCAGTTGTTATTGATCCTTCCCAGTCAATTATATGGCTATGTTTTTAATAGAATTTTTTTTAAAAAAGAAATCCTAGTTACTATATTCTTTACTGCTGAACTCAGGCTTTACATTTTTATTTCAGTATCTATTAAGTTCCCCATCTCTCATCAGCATGGTTTCCTGTTTTATTTAACTGTTTCTCTGCGTTATCCAGAAGTTTTGCAAGTTCCATAATTATTTGCTTGGAATCCTTTTTCAAGCAGTTTATAAATCTCCATTTAGGGAGGGGGCCAGCCAGTTTTGTGGGATATTTTATCCAAAGGGAGATGTTTTCTGGACAGGATCTAGCTAAGTAGCTCAGGGCAGCTTCAAACTTGTGGTGACTTCCGATTCAGCCTTCCAAGAGCTGGGGTTCCAGATGTGTATAATAATGTGTCTGTGGGTCTGTGTGTCTGTGTGTCTCTGCGTCTGTGGGTCTGTGTGTCTGTGTGTATCTGTGTCTGTGCGTCTGTGTGTCTGTGTTTAGTGGTGTCTGTCTTGCTGGTTTTTCATGCTGTGCCTTGCCTGCATTGGTGTTTATACATTCGTGGAAACAGCCCCTTCCTCCTGGGCTGATTTTGATCACTGTTTTGGTTGTGATCCTTCGACAGTAAAGCCATCTCTTCAGACCTTGGTTGCTTTTTTGATTCCCCATTGGTTTTGTATGTTTTCTTGCATGCAGGGGGTGGAACCCAGTATCTTACCTGTGGTAGGCAAGCATCCTACCACGAAGCTACTTTTCTAGGCCCCATAGGAAAGGGTTTTTCTTGAGAGTGAAAACAAAGACTAACTAAATGCGGTTAGAGCTTCTAACAGCAGCGAGAACACAGTAAAGGCCTCTCTGCATAACTGCCAGCTGAGAACAACGTTGTTGAAGGTTGTTGGAATCCCGTGTGGTAAGGCATCTTTGGGGATGAAAATTGCTAAAACCCAAACCCAGTAATCTTTTTTACTCTCACCAGGGCAGTTGTGGCTGAGGTAATAGTTCTTTGACTTTTTAAAGTTTAAAGAAATCGTGCTTTGATCAAATCCACCCTCCTTCCTTCTCCTCAGCTTCCCTCTTCCGGCTGTGTTTCATGTGTGGTTTTTGTATGTTTGTTTGTTTTTGATAAAACCCAGATTCCACTAACTATTGGACATATGAGCAAAAGGATAGGGTCATCTACTAGAGAAGAGAAGGTTAGAATCATCTGCTGGAACACAAGTAGTTTCACAGGGGCCACATCTCTGAAGAAAACCGATTCTTCCCTTAGCAGCCATAAATAGCCAGTAGCTCTTCAGTGGGCAGCTGTCCCTTATCTCTAGGCTTTAAGAACTCCTGAATAAAGCTCTCCCACACCTCTTTCACCAGAGTTTACATTTTAGTCCTTCAGAGGCTGCAGGACCCAGTCCATAGAAGTCTTTAGGTAACCCACACTGGTTTCATAAGCTGGACAAGGGAGACACAAGCAGGCCTGGAGCTATTCTGCCTTAGACCAGTCCTTGCCCAGACTCTGCCCAGGAGCTGGAGTGAGCAGTGACCTAGAGTGGTGGGCTGAGGCAGCAGGCAACCACAAGGACTAAACTACTTGGGCTTGCTCCCAGTCTGTTACCATAGGAGCCTTCAACTATCCCACCACGCAGGTCTGTGCTTGATGCCCTCCATGTGGAGGAGAGGCTCAGGGCTTGCTACAAGTGGTATGGATTGCAGCAGAAGGCATTCACAAATGGGTCAACAGCCTTTCCAAGCTGTCCTGCGGCTCTGGACAAGGAGATGAAGATATATCAGCTGGGTGTGAGGGCCAGAGAGTGGGGTCTGGACTCATCCCAAGCTGCAGTGTGGTGAGGAGAGGGATCATCAGGTCATCTCTTAGGCAAAGCCTTCAAGGCACGTGGCTGAGGAGAAAGATGACACCAGTTCTCTGGGTCTCCTCCCACATAGCCTGAGGGGCCCTGGGCTAGATACAACAGGTGGATACCTTGGGTTGGGCAGTCTCTACCATAACAGTAAGAGTTGAGGTTGACTGGAGATGTTGAGGGACAACAGCCTGGAAGGTAGGGATTGAGAGAAAGATACTGAGGTAGAGAAGACGCTGCTGTTTGAGCAAGCTCCTCACTGGGATTTGGGAATGAACACCATAGGCCAAAGTGTATGCAAAGATGTTTCAGCAGAACCTGTGACTTCTCCCCTGCCAGTCTCTCTCCCAGTTCAGTTCATTACTATCAGTCCTCACAGACCTGATTGTCTCTGTTAACTGTCTTCTGTCCAGAAGAAGTGTCCTCAGATAACCCATGGCAGCTCCCGCGACAGCTAGCACTCCAGGGAGAGTCACTGGACATCAAACCAGAACCATCTGGGGACCGTGGGCCCAGAGCCCAGGACAGTGTGGGTGGGATGCAGTGAAGATTCCAGTGCTGGGGAGCCCTCAGTCCCACCTGAGGTCACTTACACCTCCTGGCTGTGCCCCAAGGTCAGGCCACCTACGTTCTGATGCAGCCAGACCACAGACCAAGACTGATTCCATCCCACGGCCCATCTGTGTGACCAGAACCTATGAGGACACAGTTCCCAATAGGGATTCCATGGATGGCATGTGGAGGCTGCTCTATTGATCCTCCCCCAAAACCCCGCTGTGTTGATCACAGCTCTTCTTGAACCCTGTGCTTCTACAGAGCTGCCTGGTCTCCACAGAGGTCCCCGAGGGTCCTGAACTCTCATTAACGCAGAACATAATGGGATAGCTACCTGATCACGGTCTTGAACAGTGTGTGCCTAAGTTCCTCCACTTGGAATGTGGGTTGGTAAGTCAAGAGTCACTGAGCGAGTAAGGAAGGGATGGTGTGACAGCATCTGTAGCTTGTGTTAGCTTGTTTGCTGGAATTTTACACAGCGAAGCCAATGGCCTCTGAGGACCCCAGCTCTGTGGTCTCTTATCCTGGGCAGCTGGCTCATGCCAGTGTCCAGATTGTCTCAGAAGCCTAAACATATTTTCTAATAGCCATAAAACCATTTACATTGTGGGGGGGGGATACTGAATCCATATGTTTCCAATTAGTTTGCATCCTAATGACCCCATATTAACTTGGTTATCGTTGTAAAGCACCAGTCTCCTGTATGACTAGAAAGTTAAGATTCAATCTCTTATGGAAGAAACAAATTTAACTCAAAATTAACCTAAAGGGTTGAGTAACTCACTATTTCTGAGTGAAGAGTACCCAGGGTCAGCCCACCAGAGAATTGCTAGCCGTGACCAGTTGTGCACAGAAGAGCATGTGGACCCCATGGACAGCAGGGGAAGCTGGGGCAGGAGCACAGAATGAGGCTGGAACTATTCTCTATGGCATCAGGAGTGTGTGCAGCCTATGAACATGCGAGGGTCTACGTAGGGGTAGCACGGTAGAAGGCAGATCCAGGGAATGGAGTCAGAAGCTCTCTGCTGATGGCAAACATTATCACATAGGAGAAAAAAAAACATAAGAACTACACACACACACACACACACACACACACACACACCATAAAATGAACAAAATGCAGTAAAGTCACAGGCTGTAAAATCAACATGCAAAGGTTAGTCATGTTTTTCTTTTTAATTAGAAACCTATCAACTTCAATTTGTGCTATCAATATATTCCTGGATGTGGCCATCTCTCAGAGGTCATGATTTGTCCACAGAGTCTCAGATAGGGGTTCATGACCCCTTCCTATGCCATAAATATTTACTGACTTGCTCTTGTGTAGGACTTATGTAGACAACTACAGTTGTTCTGAGTTCATAGGTTCTGTATCCCTGTCCCGTCCAGAAAATAGTTTCGCCCTGGTCTTCCCTGACCTCTGACCTCTGGCTTTTTCAATATTTCTACCCCCCTCTTCTACAACAATCCATTGGCCCGAGAGAGAGAGAGAGAGAGAGAGAGAGAGAGAGAGAGAGAGAGAGAGAGAGAGAGATTCCATTTGTGGCTCAGCAGTCTATTGACACATTATTTGGTTTGACCAGTTGTACATCTCTACATCACCCATCATCAGCTGCACAAAGAAACTCCTCTGATGAGGTCTTAGACCAGCACTCTCTATGAGTAGAGAGAGATAATATCTGGAAAACAAGTTGATACTTGTCCATTTAGCAAACTGAGCCTCCCAACCATGGGTTCCTGGTCAGGTCTGCAGTGTCAGGCATGTGTCTCCTCCTGTGGCGCTGTTCTTAAATCCAGTCACAAAGCAGTTGATTACCCAAAAACATGCCAACCACTATGGAGTATTACAGCTCACAGGCTTCACAACTGGTAAGACTGTTGATGTCCCCCTGATTCCGGGAAGTCTGCCAGCATCTCTGGTAAGACAAAAGCTATCCATCTAGCAGGGAAGAAATTCCTGGTCAGTATCGACTTTATATCTCTACGTCCTGTGACCAGCCTGTGTGGGTCTTCAGCAATAAGTCTTACCATTAAATTCAGGTGGACAACCAAAGGCAATAGCAATATCCTATATTATTTTGAGGGCCGGTGGAGAAAAATCAGTTATGTTTATATATAACAATAACAAATTATCTGAAAAGAAATTAAGAAAACAATCTCACTTGCAATCGCTAAAGCCTGTTCAGGAGAATAACCAAGGAAGTGAAGGATGCATGTGCTGAACTCTGTCGATCACTGATAGAGGAATCACAGCAAGACACTGATAAGTGGAAAGATAGCATGTGGTAACTTTCTGTGATTGGAAGAATTAATGTTGTTAAAATATCCAAATTACCCACTGTGATCTACAGATCAATGCACAGTTCTGATGTCATTTTTCACAGAACTAGGGGGAAAAATTGATATTTGTATTGAACAATAAATGGCCCCAATTAGCCACAGCAATCTTGATCAAAGAGAACAAAGCTGGAG
Organism: Mus pahari; assembly: GCF_900095145.1. Taxonomy (NCBI): domain Eukaryota; kingdom Metazoa; phylum Chordata; class Mammalia; order Rodentia; family Muridae; genus Mus; species Mus pahari. Next base: position 103,800,137 of record NC_034596.1, on the reverse strand, counting down.
GAACCACAATACCCGAATTAAAAATCTATTACACAGTGGTGATCGGAACACTGTGGTACTGACATACCAACTGGATGCTTCAATCAATGTAACGGCAGAGATCACTCAAGGGTATATTCACACATCTCTATGCCAAAAGCATACCCCGGGGAAAGGACAGAGGCTTGAATACTTCGTGTTGGGAAGACTAGATATTCATATTCAATACAGGAAACTGAACCACTATCACACACCATATGCAAAGATCAACTTCCAAACCTTAAAACTTATTACATGTGTGGTTTGTATATGCTTGGCCCAAAGAATGGCACTATTAGGAGGAGTGACCTTGTTGGAGTAGGTGTGGCTTTGTTGGAGGAAGTGTGCCACTGGGGGTGGGCTTTGAGACCCTCCTCCTAGCTGCCTTGAAGATAGCCTTCTCCTGTTTGCCTTCAGAATAAGATGTAGAACTCTCAGCTCTTCCAGTGCCATGCCTATCTGGGTGCTTCTATGCCTCCTGCCATGATGAAAATGGACTAAACTCTGAACCTGTAAGCCAGCCCCAGTTACATGCCATCCTTTATAAGAACTGCCTTGGTTTTGGTGTCTCTTCAGAGCAGTAAAACCCTGAGACATTACACAAGACCCCAAACTCTACAGTCACTAGAAGAAAACAAGAGGGAGCAGTTTCTATGGCATTGAGACACTGGCTTTGGCCTTATATAACTTAGACCACTTTTTTTTAGGTAAGGTCTCACTGTGTAGCCCTGACTAACTTGTAATTCACTATTAGGACCAGGGTAGCTTGTCAACCCTTCTCAACCTCCCAAGTGCAAGAATTAAAGGAGTATGCCACCACAGCCAGCAGTTTTGAGAATATATATATACATTCTCATTTTTAAGCCATACATCATAAGGTTAATATCTAAAGTGCATAAGGAACCAAAACAATTCAACCAGGAGAAAACAAAATGCTAATTGTAGAATGAGCGAAGACCCCAAAAGAGACTTTTTTCTTTAAAAATTTTTTCTTTAGTAATTTCATACATGAATACCATATGTTAGGTCATACTCACCCCTACCCCACTCCCTGCTTTCCTTCTTCAACTTTCTCAGGACTCCCTCCACATTCCCCTCCCATCTTCATGTCTCCTACACTTTTTAAAATAAGCTACCGAGTCAGTTAACAATGCCTGTATATCCATGGGTACAGGGTACCACCCACTGGTGCATAGGCCACCTATGATGAAACCTGACTGTCCTTCTTACAATGGCCGTCAAATGACAATAGCTCCTCCATGTCTATCCGTGTAAATGAATAAGAATGCTGTACCTGTACACAGTGGGCTATCATTCAAACTTTGAGAAGAATGGAATTCAGCCACTTATGACAGACAGGGTGAGTCTGCAGGAAGCCAGAAACCACAGATCACATTACAAGTGGCAAGCAAGAACATTACCTTTGGATCTGGGAGGGTGATGATTCAGTGTATAAACTATGCAAGCACACTGCTGGGACCCCTCACCATGCACTTGGGGAAGACTCTTCATCTCTAAATGGGAGCTACTTCCATCTAAGAGAAACCAATAGAGACCATCTCCACTCCACCCCTTTGATGGTCCATCAGAGTTCTCTTCACACCATGGATCCAGGGATGCCCAAGTAGAGCAAGATAAATCTCCTGCCTTGCCACACCCTGCCAGATCCAGTGTGTCCTCAGTTCTGCTTCTGCTCACTGAGCACATTTGGATCATGGCTCTCACTGAAGAGCCAGCAGCCCATTGGCCACCAGAAGCCGGGTGTTTGGCAGGCCCAAGTCAGCTCTGGGCAGTAAACACTTCCTACTAGCAGGAGGGGAAAGAAGCTCTGGTCTCAAGGGTCCTTGGTCTCTGCTTCTCTTTGCTGCTTCCAGTAGCCATTGAGGAATCTGGCCACCAAGAGTGGGAACTCCCAAGCTGGCAGGACACACCGTCCAGGGGACCCTGGACTCTCCAGTAAGGTACACAGGTCTTGCTTCACTGTTGGGTAATGCTCCGTGGTTATGACCAGGATTTTGCAAGAAGCGATGTTTATGTGATATTTTACCACTGGCAATTTGCTTGTGGTTTTTGGCTTGTGCCAAACCAGTCTCCAAAGACTGGGGTTCTGGAAACACACAGGGGGCATATGAAACTGAGCCTGTTGCTTTCAGAGCTCAGACTTGAAGCAGAACTCGGTTCACACTGCCTCCTAGGGCATTACTTGGGCATCAAAGACACGTGCAGCAGGGCCCTGGTGCCCTCCATCGTAAGCAGACACTCTCCACTCTGACCTCCAGCCCAGGCTTGGGCTGTTTGGCTACTGTCACACCTCCCACTTAACATCCTAGCCCTAGGGACCTGAGATAGTTTGCAGAGGCAAGCCCAAAGCAGTGAACTGTCTCTACTGGGTCAGATCATTCCTCACTACCTAGCTCTTCTCTAGGTCCCCCTATTGCCATTATCTCTAGGATGTACTTAAGAATTCTTCCAGGTACTGCCAGTCTTCCCTGAGTCTTTCCCTAATATCCCAAGTCTCCACTGGCTTGATCCCTCTTTTTGAAATGATATCCATTGCCATTGAGACCCTAAGCTATGCTTCATCCTCAGGACCTCATCTTTCTGTCTCTACATGGACTATGGCAAAAGTTCCTGCCTGGAATTTTTGTGTCCCCTTCCTGCATTTTCTTCCTTTACACTGAGTCATACCCCAATAGTGTCCAGAGTAGGTGCCTTGACAGGAAGCCCAGAAGATGTTGCAAGCCTCCATGGATCCTACACTCTCTCAGCCCTTTCTCTCATGAATATACCTCCCCTGACTCCAACACCCTAGCCAGTCCCTCAAGCCTCTGGTGATATCCTCCAGAGCCTTGTGTCCATCAAGCTTGTCATTCCAGCCATGCCCAGGCTTGGCTATGGTCACTGGAGTGGGTTGCGTAGTTCTAGGCTCCCATCAAATGCCATGAGTCCCCTCGGGCAGAAAGTGATTGTTTCCATTTCATGGCGATCACTGTAATGCTTTGAGTTTGAAATGCCCACCATAGGCTCAGGCATTCAAACACTTGCTGCCCAGTTGGTGGTGCTGTATGGGGAGCTTTAAGTGGTACAGCCTTGCTGGGGGAGCATCACTAGGGCTGGGTTTTCAGAGGTCTTAGCTTTATACTACCACCAGCTCATTCTGTTTCATGCCTGTTTAAAACGTATTCTTTCAGCTTTCTGATCTGTCTGTCTTCTGTCTCTACCAACATGGGCTCTAACTCTCTGAAACTTTAAGCCAAAATAAAGTCTTCAGTAAGACACCTTTGGTTCTGGTGTCTTATTACAGCAGCAGAAAAGTAATTAGTACAACCATTCAGCCTCACTGGCCTTCCAGAACCACATGTATCCCAAAGTATATGCTACAAGGATTTACTAGGCCAGGGTCTCTACTTCCAGGTTTGTGTCCTGCAGCTCCTTGGTATGGGACTGTCTGTGCGGAGCCCTGACTTGAGATGAGTGTACTCATCGAGAGTCAGCTGACCTTCAACAATAATGCTAGAACACGAATAGATAGAAGGTACCCTTTGCCATGGCAATCCACATGGAGAAAATGGAATTTTCCCCTCATCTTACTCCATATATAAAACCAGCTCAAATTGATTAAAGACTCAACTTTGTATTTTAGAAACTATAAAACTACTAAAAGTAAACAGAGGGAATTTGGTGAGTTGAGCAAGAATGGCCCCCAAATACACATATATTTGAATGCTTAGTCACCAAAGAGTAGAATTGCTTGAAGTTGATTAGATAGAGTAGGAGGTGTGGCCTTGTTAGAAAAGGTATGGACTAACTCTCTAAAACTATAAGCAAGCTCTCAATTAAATGCTTCCTTTTATAAGACTTGCCTTGGCCATAGTGTCTCTTCATAGCAATAGAAAAGGAACTAAGGCAGAGAAGAACTTCATGACATCAATCTGGACAATGATGTTTTTTTGGATTTAACCCCTAAGGGCACAAGCAACAGAGGTGAAAGTAGACAAGTAGTATTGTCAAATGTCATCAGCAAAGGTGGCCTTATAGTATGAGAACAGAAGTGAGATGACAGTTATAAACCATGCTCAACAGGTTAATACAAAAGCCAGAGAAAGAATTCATATAACTCAATGGCCAGAGAAAGCCCAATTAAAAATGGACAAAGTGGGTCCACCCGAGGCACAGTCAAAGGTGTGTTGCCTGCTGTCCTCTCAGCTCTATTGTCTGGCACATGGCTCACCCTGCCATCCCAAGGAACCTTTTGGTATTCCAGGAGGATTAGGCTTAGATCTCTCCCCAACTACCCCCCTAACAGCCAGGTTCAGCTGGAAAATAGCCAGCAAATGTGAATAGCATCCTGCTCCCTGAGATCCATTGTCAAGATCCCTGCCTGCCTCTCTGAGGAGTCCTACTGGCATCAGGTACATCTAATCAACATCAGGGGCAACCAAATGACTAAAGGAGAGTGTAAGAACACAATCAAAAAGAGGCAGGACAATATGATAACACTAGACCCAAGCAATAATGCTAGAGCAAGCCCTGGCCACCCTAACACAGGTGAAACACAAGAAGATGACCTTAAACCCAATCTTATGAAGATAATAGAGGCCTTTAAAGAGGAAATGAGTAAATCCCTTAAAGAAATACAGGAAAATACAATCAAATAGGTGAAAGAGATGAATAAAACTGTCCAATAACTAAAAATAGAAATAGAAACAATAAAGAAAACACAAAATAAAATCATCCTGGAGATAAAAAACCTAGGGAAGAGAACAGGAACTAAAGATGCACGCACCACCAACACAAATGCAAAGGAAAATATCAGGCATAGGATATACAATTGAAGAAATCAATAGATTGGTCAAAAAATGCTAAATTTAAAAGTTCATGACACAAAAGATCCAAGAAATCTGGGACACCATGAAAAAGACTAAAACTAAGAATAACAGGAATAGACGAAGAAGAAAACTCCCAACTCCAAAGCCCAGAAAATATTTTCAACAAAAGCATAGAAGAAAGTTTCCCCAACATAAAGAGATACCTATAGACATACAAGAAGCTTATAGAACACCAAATAGATTGGACCAGAAAAGAAAATCCTCACACCACATAATAATCAAAACACTAAATGTACAGAACAAAGAAAGAATATTAGAAGTTGCAAGGGAAAAAGGTCAAATAACATGTAAAGGCAAACCTATCAGAATTACACCTGACTTCTCAACAGAGACTCTAAAAGCCAGAAGGGCCTGGGCACATGTACTGCAGACTCTAACAGACCTCAGATGTCAGCCCAGACTATAATACCTAGCAAAACTCTCAACCACCATAGATGGAGAAACCAAGATATTCCATGTCAAAACCAAATTTAAACAATATCTACGCACAAATCCAGCCCTAGAAAAAATAATAGAAGGAAAGCTCCAACCTAAAGAAGCTAACTATACCCAAGAAAACACACACACACACACACACACACACACACACACACACACAATTCACACTAACAAAACCAAAAGAAGGGAAGCATATATGCAAACACATACAAATATTCTCTCTCTCTCTCTCTCTCTCTCTCTCTCTCTCTCTCTCTCTCTCTCTCTCTCTCTCCCACCACCACAATATCAAAATAACAGGAATTAACAATTGCTGGTCATTAATATCTCTCAACATCAATGGATTAAATCTCCCAATAAAAAGACATTGTCTAACAGACTGGATGCAAAACCATGATCCCTTACTCTGCTGCATGCAAGAAACACATCTTAGCAACAAAGATAGACATTACCTCAGAGTAAAGGGCTGGAAAAAGGTTTTCTAAGTAAACTGACCCAAGAATCAACATTGTGTATCCAATTCTAATATGTAATAAAATAGATTTTCATAATATTTAAGCAAAGGAGATGAGAAGGACACTTCATACTCATCAAAAGAAAAATCCACCAAAATGACCACTCTATTCTGACTATCTATGCCCCAAATGTAAAGACATCCAAACTGGTAAAAGAAACATTACTAAAGATTAAATCACACATCAAACCCCACACATTAATAGTAGGAGACGTCAATACCTCACTCTTACCAATGAACAGATCATCAAGAAAGAAACTAAACAGAGAAATATGAAAGTAAACAGAGGTTATGAACCAAAGGGACTTAACAAATACCTATAGAATGTTTCCCTCAAATACAAAAGAAGTTAACTTTTTCTTAGCATCTAATGGAACCTTCTCCAAAATTGACCATATAGTTAGTCACAAAGCAAGTCTCAACAGATACAACAAAACTGAAATAACACTTGTATCTCATCAGAGCAGCATGGATTAAAGCTGGAACTCAACAACACGAACACCAGAAAGCCTACCTACTCATGAAACTGAACAACTCTCTCCTGAATGACCTCTGGGTCAGAGATGAAATAAAGAGTGAAACTAAACACTTCCTAGAAATCAATGAAAATAAAGACGCAACATACCTGAATGTATAGGACACAGTGAAAACAATAGTAAGAGGAATGTTCATAGCACTCAGTGCCTTCAGAAAGAAATCAGAGTGAACTTATATTAACAACTTAAGAGCACACCTGAAAGCTCTATGACAAAAAGAAGAAAACACACCCAAGAGGAGTAGACACCAGGAAATAATCAAACTCAGGACTCAAATCAATAAATTAGACACAAAGAGAACAATAAAAAGAATCAATGAAACCAAGAGCTGTTTTTCTTCTTTGAAAAAAAAATCAACAAGCTAGACAAACCCTTAGCCAAATTAACTAAAAGGAGGAGAGACAATATCCAAATTAAGAAAATCAGAACTGAAAAGGGAGACATAACAACGGCACTGAGGAAATTCAAAGAATCATCAGGTCTTACTTCAAAAGCCTGTACTCCACAAAATTAGAAAATCTAAATGAGATGGGTGATTTTTCTGGATATATTCCACTTATCAAAGTTAAATCAATATCAGATAAATAATCTAAATAGTCCTGAAACCCTCAAGGAAATAGAAGCAGCCATTAAAGGTCTCTCAACTAAAAGCAGCCCAGGGCCAGATGGTTTTAGTGCAGAATTTTACCAAACTTTCAAGGAAGAGCTAATATTAATACTCCCCAAAGTATTCCACAACATAGAAACAGAAGGAACATTGCCAAATCCATTCTATGAGGCCACAGTCACCTTGATATGTTAACCACATACAGATTCAACAAAGAAAAATAATTTCAGACCAAGTTCCCTCATGAACATTGATACAAAATTATTCAATAAAATACTCATAAACCAAACATAAGAACACACATCAAAAACATAACACAGCATGATGAAGTAGGTTTTGTCCCAGAGGTGCAGGGGTGGTTTAATATATGAAAATCCATCAATCTAATCTACCATATAAACAAACTGAAAGAAAAAAAAGCACATGATCATCTCATTAGATGCTGAAAAATACTTTGACAAAATCCAACACCCCTCTTGGAGAAATCAGGAATACAAAGTTCATATCTAAACACAACAAAGGCAATACACAGCAAGGCAATAGCTAACATCAAATTAAATGGAAACTTAAAGCAATTCCACTAAAATTGGGGACAAGGCTGTTCACTCTCTCCCTATCTCTTCAATATACTTGAAGTTTTAGCTAGAGCAATAAGACAACAAAAGGAGATCAAGGGGATACAAATTGAAAAGGAAGAAGTCAAAGGATCACTGTTTGTAGATCATAGGATACATAAGTGACCCCAGAAATTCTACCAGAAAACTACTACAACTGATAAACACCTTCAGCTAAGTGGCAGGATATAAAATCAACTCAAAAATATCAGTAGCCTTCCTTTATACAAATGATAAATGGGCTGAAGAAGAAATTAGGAAAACGACACCATTTACAATAGCCACAAATAATATAACATATCTTGATATAATTCTACCATGCAAGTGAAAGACATGAGTGACAAGAATATATGTCTCTGAAGAAAGAAATTGAGGAAGACATCAGAAGATGGAAAGATTTCCCATACTCATGGACTGGTAAGATCAACATAGTAAAACTGGCCATCTCAACAAAGCAATCTACAGATTCAAGGAAAATCAAATCAAAATCCCAACACAATTATTTACAGATGTTGAAAGAGCCATTCTTCACTTCATATGAATAAACAAAAAACCCAGGGTAGTTAAAATGATCCTGCACAATAAATGAACTTCTGGAGGAATTACTGTCCCTGATTTCAGGCTATACTACAGAGCAATAGTCATAAAAACCACATGTTATTGGCATAAAACAAACAGGTAGACCAATGGAATCAAATTGAAGACCCTGAAATAAACCTACATACCCATGGACTCAGGATTTTTGATGAAGAATCCAAAACCATACAATGGAACAAAGACAACAGCTTCAAGAAATGGTGCTGCTCTATCTGGAAGTCTGCATGTAGAATGCAAGTAGACCCCATGTTTATCACCCTGCATAAAACTCAAGTCCAAGTGGATCGAAGATCTCAGCATAAAACTGGACACACTAAATCTAATAGAAGAGAAAGTGGGGAATAGCCTTTATTGCACTGTTGTAGTAGACAAGTTCCTGAACTAAGATGAGTGGGACCTCAGGGAACTCAAAAATTTCTGCAAGGCTAAGGACACTGTCAATAGGACAAAATGGCAGCCTACAGAATGGGACAGAATCTTCACCCACTCTACATCCAACAAGGGGCTGACATCCAAAATATACAACAAACTCAAGAATTAGAGGCCATCCAACCAAATAACCAAATTTAAAATGCAGTATAGACCTAAACAGAGAGTTCTCAAGAGTTATCTCCAAAGGTCAAAAAGCACGTAAAGAGTGTTCAACATCCCTGGTTATCAGGGAAATGCAAATCAAAATGACTCTGATATTCCACCTTATATCCACCAGAATGGCTAAGGTCAAAAACTCAAAGGACAGCACATACTGGCAAGGATGTGGAACAAGGGGAACAGTCCTCCACTGCTGGTGGAGTGCAAACTTGTACAACCACTTTGGATATCAATTTGGTGGTTTCTCAGAAAATTTGGAATAGTTTTACCCCAAGACTTAGCTATCCCGCTCCTGAGCATATACCCCACTATACCACAAGGTCACTCATTAAACTATGCTCACAGTAGTTTTATTCATGATAGCTAGAAACTGGAAACAACCTAGATGCCCCTCATCTGAAGAATAGATAAAGAAAATGTGGTTCATCTACACATGGAAGGCTATTCAGCTATTAAAACAAAGACATGATGAAATTTGCAAGCAAATGGATGGAACTAGAAAATATCACCCTGAGTGAGGTATCCCAGACTCAGAGAGATACACATGGTATGTACCCAGTTATAAGTGGGTATTAGCCATAAAGTACAGGATAAAGATACTACAACCCACAGACCCAAAGAAGTTAAGAAACAAGGAGGGCCCAAGGGAGGATGCTTGAATCTCACTCAGAAGGGGAAATTAATTAGATATCAGAGGTGGAGGGAGGGAGGGAACTGAGTGGGAGAAGGAGTTGAGAGGGAAACAGGGATGGGGATCAGGTATGAGGAGAGGCAAGATGGGAGAAGGTAGGAAGAGAGAATGGAAATTGGTGGGGGGCATCTCTGGGAATAGCTTGAGACCTGGGATAGGGGAAGCTCCTATGAGTCTATGAAGGGTGACCCTAGCTGAGACTCTTAGCAGCAGCGGATATGGAGACTGAAGTAGCCACCTCCTGTAGCCAGGTGGAGCTTCCAGTGGAGGGACAGAAACACCAACCCACCCACAAAACCTTCCATCCAAAATCTGTCCTGCTTACAAGATGCACAGGGATAAAAGATGGAGCAGAGATTAAGGAAAGGGTCAGCCACCGACTGGACCAACTTGAGACCCAGCTCATGGAAGAGAACCAGCCCCTGACACTATTAATGATCCTCTGTTGTGCTTGCAGACAGGAGCCTAGCATAGCTGTGTCCTGAGAGGCTTCATCCAGTAGTGGAAATGGATGCAGTTTCCAGTCAGACATCAGGCAGAGCTAAGGAGGTCTTGTGAAAGGGTCGGGAATAGGATTGAGCGAGCTGGAGGGGCCAAGGATACCAAGACCTACACAGAGTCAACTAACCTGGGCCCATGGGGAAAAAAAATGTATAAAGCACATGAATATCCATTTCTCTGAAAAACACCAGAAATGGCCAACATCAATTTAATAAGAGAATGTAACAATTACAAATGTATATTTCAATGTCAGTACTAGTACTAGTACTAGTAAGAAATATTGAATATGAAACTTTTTGGTCAAACATTGCAAAAACTTTTGTTTATGACAAAGAATTGGAATTTTCTTCCCTCCTATGTAGACATTTTATACAAATCTTTTTATTTCCTCTACCTTGTAAAACTGCTGTATCTTTACATGGCTTGGGTCCTGGAACCCTGGCTAATAGTGAAGCTGGAGGGAAGAAATGACAGATGGAGACACAGAAAAGGTGGGATTGTATGGGCTGGGATCTCTGATGCAGAAGCCGCATAGCCCAGAAGCACAGTCTATAGTATATACAGTGGAACAGGGAGGCGGGGCCATTGCACACAGCTGAACAGGGAGGCGGGGTCATTGCATACCTGCATTGCCGTGGAACAGGAAGGAGGGGGCAGCAGCTGAACACAAAGCTAGGTTTAGCCAATCTCATAGGAGCCATCTTTGTAGGGCAGCAGTCTTCAGACTGTAAACCTCCAGGGGGGCACAGAAGTTATGGTAGATGTTTTCTGCATACTATAAACATTTGCACTCTGACATGAGGAAGGCTTTGATGTCCTTCACCTGTGGAAGGAAGGCATCGCCATCCCCTTGGTTCATGACATGGCTCTGCGCAAGTCAAACAGTATTCATTCACGCAGGTCTGCAGACGCCACGCTCCTTATATAAAACCTTTATGCAAAGGTTTTAATTGCTTCTCACCCAGCAAAAGTTTTAATTACACGGAGGTCCTACACTGTTCTTTCAGAACTTAAGAACCGCTCCTCTTCCTTCACTTCCTTTGTGTTGATTTCTTTAAAACTAGCCAACCACGAAAGACTTCCAGGTCAAACCCCAGCCAATGGGAAAACCCATCGCCACCATTTGCATTAGAATATGAACAGAGTGCACTTCCTTCCCAGTGCTCATTCCTCTGTGTTTAGAAAAGTGATCAGAAGTTAAATTTTGACATGTTGAGATACTTTAATTGGAATGATGGTCTCTTTGTGACCCCAAACTGACTTCTAACGGAGCCATAAGTACAGTGCAGTAAAATAACAGTGGACAGCTCCATCCCCCTACAGTCAGCAATGAATAAGTCCTCCCAACAGGAAACCAGGGAAGATTCAGACTGAAACTGCTCTCCCTACTTCCTGCACCTAGCAGACACAGGTCGAGTTCCCACCCTCAGAAGATGCACAAGATGTTCAGAAGGCAGAGTTCATACATATCATGTGTCTTTTCTGATCATTATAGTATGAAGCTGGAAACAATAGCCAAACCAGCATAGGAATTTCACAGTGCATGTATATTAGATAACATACTAATAAAGAACTAATGAGTTAATAAAAAAACTATGAAAGAGGAAGTTAAACGTATCTTAATATTCGAAGAAGAAGAAGAAGAAGAAGAAGAAGAAGAAGAAGAAGAAGAAGAAGAAGAAGAAGAAGAAGAAGAAGAAGAAGAAGAAGAAGAGGAAAGACAAGGAAAGGAAAGGAAAAAACATGCAGTAAACTAAGACTCATTAGATGCACAAAGGCAATAATAAAAGGGGAGTTTATGGAAATAAATGTCTGTCTCAGAAAAGAAGAAAGACTGACAGTAAACAAGCTAGCATTGGACCTCAAGGAACTAGAAAAATAAAAGACAAATCCCCGAGTGACTAAGGAAGCAGGTAATAAAGATCAGAGTAGAAGAAATGAAATAGAAACTAGGAAAACATTCCAAATAATGAACAAAATAGTTGAGTTTATTTTTTTAATTGACAAACATTTATCTAAACTCATTAAGAAGGGGGAACTCAAATAATAAAATCAGAAATGTAAGATTTGTTATAACAAATATCATAGGAATACAAACAACTCTGAGAGCACACTCATGCATTGCAAATTGGACAGCCTAGAAGAAAAAGATGGATTGCTGGGGACATGGGTACTGAAAATGAATCAGAAAGAAGGAGATCCTGAATGGATCAATAACAAGTAAAGAGATGAAGTCAGTACAAAGAAGGCCCCCTCCCCCACAAATAAACTCTCTCAAGATATGAGAGTTGCTTCTGAACTCTATCAAATTTTTACTAAATAATATCATGTTGTCAGACATTTACAGAAAGCTAAAAAGGAGAGAAAATACTTATCTTTCCTTAGGCCATCATTATGCTGAGAGCAAAGCCAGACAAGGAGAGGGTGAGGAAATAAATGGGGGAGAGGGGGCTGCACACCAATATCCCTGATGGCCAGTCAAGAGACCATCTACTATGGTGAACTGAGATTTATCCTAGAGTTGCAAAGACGATAAAATATGCAAGTAAATGCATATGATGCATCACATTAGCAGAAAGAAGGACAAAGCCATAGATCATTAAAACAGATGCAGTAAAGGTATTTGAGGAAAGTCAATGCCCCTTTATGACAAAACATGCTAATATATCAGGTATAGGATATACACATCTCAATATGTATCTCAAATACCATACTTCATGGTAAGGCCACAGTTAACATGGGCAAGGGAGAAGCTGAAAACTTTTCCTCTGATTTGGAACAAGACATGGCTGCCCACTGTCACCACTTGTGTTTAACATAGTCCCCCGAGGTCCTGACTAGAGTAATAAAGAAGTCAAAGGCACCCAAACTAGTAGGGAAGAAGCCAAATTCTCCCTGAGTTCAGATAACATAATTGTACACATAGACAAAATCCCAAGGAGGAGGGCAATGGGATAGCTCAGTGGATAAAGCGCTTGGTACCCAAGCCCAGGGATGTGCGTTTGATCCCTGATGCCTATGGTCAAGTCGACAAAGAAGTCCTCTGTCTGTGTTAACTTTTCAGTTGCTGAATAAAGACATGGTGACCAAGGTTACTCATAAAAGTAACAGTTCCTTTGGGCTTACTGACCCAGAGAGAGAGGGTCCTTAACTATCACAGTGGGGACATTGGAGCTGATTGACCACATATGGGATCATAAACAGCAAGCAGAGAACTCACTGGCAATGGCAGGAGGCTTTTGAAACCTCAAAGGCACCAGTGACTTAGTTCCTGCAGTAAGGCTATACCTCCTAAATCTCCCAAAACATCACTGTGAACTGGGGATCAAGCGTTCAGATACCAACAGATCAGGTACCTGTGTATCAGTCACAGGCTCAGCATCGGTGTGGGTCACAGGAAAGTCAGGGTTAGCAAGTTCAAGCATTAGCCCAAACACTATGATCAACAGCTAACAAATGTTACCTCAGGAAACTGGGGAACTTCACGGCAAAGGATTCCATCATTTGGACAAATTGGCAGCCTGTAGAATGGGGAAAGAATTTTGCAAACTACACATCCAATAGAAGGCTACTATCTAAAACATATAAAGAACTCAAGAAACTAGAGATCAAGAAAACAAATAACCCTAGTAAAAATCGTGGTACAGATCTAAACAAAGAATTCTCAATAGCGGAAGCTCAAGTGGCTGAGAAACAAAGAAATGTTCAACATCATTAGTTGTCAGGGGAATGCAAACCAAAACTACTTTGAGATTCCATCTTGTTCTCATCAGAACAGGTGACAGCTCATGCTGACGAGGAGGATGTGGAGTAACAGGAACACCCATCCATTGCTAGTGGGAGTGCAAACTCATACAGTCACTATGGAAACCACAGTGTTTCCTCAGGAAGAGTGGCATCATTATACCTCATGATCCAGCTGTACTACTCTTGGTCATATATCCAAAGAATGCTTTATCCCAGCACAGAAATGTGTGCTCAATCATGTTCATTACTGCTTTCTTCATAATAGCCAGAAATGGGAAACAACCAAATATCCTTTAATGGTAGAATGCATAAAGAAAATATGGTATATTACACAATGGAGTATTACCCAGACATTTTATATAAAATGACATTATGAAATTTGCAGAGACGTTCTTTTCTGAAGGGAAATGACCGGATCTTGGGGAGAGAGGAGGTTAGGGGCACTAGAAGGACTGGAGGGTGGGGAACTGTGGTCAAGATGGAATACATGAGAAAATGTCGCAGCCTCTCTCTTGACCAGCAAGGAAGACACGACCACCAGTTCTTCTTACAGCAGTTTATTCAGGAACCTTGAACAATCTTCATCATCTCCCTCTTCATCTCCCCGAGCCCCGGGCTATAAACCCTTTTATACTCTCATATCCACTCCAATCGCAGCAGGCCATGTCACCTCACCAGGCATGTGGCCTCAGCCAACCAGAAGAGCAGGAACATATCACCACCAAATATGGACTTGTTTNNCACAAGCTCCATAGCCAACAGGTGCCATCTTTAAGGTGCAGCTTCGGGTAGCCCAGGGGAGGGGCCGTGGCCTCCTACAAGAAAACACATTTTTAAAAAGAACTTTGTGGGCAAATGGATGGAACTAGGAAAAAAAAAATCATCCCGAGTGAGGTTTCCCAGACTCAAAAAGACAAATGTGATATATATTTGCTTATATGTGGGTATTAGCTGTTAGGTCAATGATACCCAAGTAACAATCCATAGAACTGTAGGGGTTAGGTAAAGAGTAAGGTACTAGAGAGATTCCATTAGGGAATGGAAATAGATACTTATGGATAGATGTGGGTAGGAGCCCAGAATGGAAAGATCAAGAGGGGAGGTAGAGGGGGTTGTGGAAGGGAATATCGGAAGAGATAACAAAAATTAAGGGCTTTAGGAGGACAGTATGGAATCTTAATACAGTAGAAACTCCAAAGCATATGCATATTTGAAGGCAATCTAAATGAAATTCCCAAATGTATGTTATTGCCATCAACCTAGGAACCTTCAAGAAAAAGAAGTAAGAAATCTCCAAATAACAGTGGAGACAGAGTTCCATCCCAGTTGGTCATCTGTCACCAAATGAAGCTTCCAGAATCAGTTTGGGTTATATATAATTGAGTTTTTGGCCAAAGGGGTTGCACAGGAATCCCCAAACCACCCAGGCTGTTTCCAAGACTATAGGTTTCTCTTCACAAACTGACAGCAAATCCACATTGCTGAAGACAGTACCCATACAAGGCATTGAGCATAGAGATGCAGGCCTGGAGCCTACATAGAGCCTTTATCCCCATGTTCTACATCTTTAGTACAGGAAGGTTCTCTGCAGACTATCAAGAGAAAAACATAAACACCAAGCCAGCCACAAACCCTTCCTCTACAGTGGTGTCCTGCCTGAAAGACATTCTACGGCAGTGCTGGCACAAAACTTGTGGGAGTCACCAACTAATAACTGACTTACTACCTGCTCCACAAGATGGAACCCACACCTGACCAAAAGCCTGAGACTCAGGGACCCAGGGACCCAGGGACCCAGGTCAAAACCAAATAGTATTGGTCTACAAGAAGGGGTGGGATGTGGAGGAATAGAGTGATAAAAAGAACTCCTATAGATTCTGTTCTACTCCTACATCAGGGACTTGTTTGATAATCGTAAGAGAAGCGTCCTCCTGCAGCAGATGGGAACAAATACGGAGACCACAGCCAGACATTATGCAGAGTCGGAGATCATGAAATACTCAGCCTTAAATTGAATGTCTCCATCAAATCCCTCCCCTTGAAGCTCAAGGAACCCTTCAGGGGAGCAAGTAGACAGAAGGTAAGAGCCGTCAAGGAAGGCAGACACCACGAAAATAAGGCTCTCGAAATAAACATGAGCAAACCTCTTATGAACTCTCAGAGACTGAAACAGCATGCATGAGCCCTTCACAGGTCTGCACAGGTCTGCACCGGTCTGCATAGATCTGCACCAAGTCCTATGAGCATCTATTATAGCTTCAGTTTAGCGTTTCTATGAGATTCTTGAGCATGGAGTGACTTTTGTGTCCTCTCTTGGGTTCTTTTCCTGTTGGTTTGTCTTGTCCAAAAAGTATCAATGTGATAATTCTTGTTTGTTTGATTTTATTATATTTTATTTTGTTATATTTTTTAAATGATTGAAAGAATGAACAAAGGAATGAATGAATGAATGAATGAATGAATGAATGAATGAATGAAGACCTAGGCACTAGGGTAAAGGTTAAGAACTAAACTGTAGGGCTGGAGAGATGGCTCAGCCGTTAAGAACACTGACTGCTCTTCTGGAGGACCTGAGTTCAATTCCCAGCAACCACATGATGGCTCACAACCATCTATAATGGGATCTGATGCTCAATTCTGGTGTGTCTGAAGAGAGTAACAGTAAATAAATAAATAAATAAATAAATAAATAAATAAATAAATAAATCTTTTAAAAAAGGGAAAAGAAGAACTGAACTGTCACTGATACCTGCTGGGAGAGAGGAAAATCAGGTTTCTCTAATAGAATGACACTAGGTATATCCACCACTCCAGGACAAGTTGTATTCTCAGGAGTAGTTGACCAACAAATAATGAATTCCATAGTGTGTGTGAGTGCATGTGTGTGTGTGTGTGTGTGTGTGTGTGCGTGAGCGTGTGTAATTGGTTACAGTTTGGTGCTTTTTGGTGTCTGTTTTTATTTTTTGGGTATTGTATTTTCTTTTGTAGGTTTGGGGGGTTTTGTTTTTTATTAAGTTTTCGGGTTGTTTGTTGAGGAAGTTGTGTAGGTAGGGAGGAAGATAGGATATGAAAAACTAGGCGTAAGGGACGAATATGATCAAGGAGAGAGAGAGAGAGAGAGAGAGAGAGAGAGAGAGAGAGAGAGAGAGAGAGAGAATGAATTCACAAGGGTAAGTGCTCACTCCTCCATGAAGACAACTGGCAGTCTACAGTCTTCAGTGATCCAGACTGAAGCTGCTCTAACAGCTAAGGTTTTTCCTTTCCCCCTGCTGACTCCTCTGTTCCCATACAGTTAGCAAATTGTTTGCTTGCTGTTTTAAAATTTTAATATTCCTATTTGTCATTTATCCTCCTCTGTTTACCTCATTTTCTTAATTTGTAGGTTCCCTTGGAGAACAGTATCTTTTCTTTGCCTAAGTTTTCCATACCCTACCCCATGTTTCTTCTTTTGTCTTCTGTTTACACACAGTGGTATTTTACTTTACCTTGTTGGCCTTTCCCCATAATACTCAACTATTTAACTTTTGGTGTCCTTGATTATACTTTTCTGATTTTGTTTTTGAACTTTTTCACTACTGGGAAATCTTCATTTGCTTTTTATCTAACCTGGAATCCCATTCTCTGTCCTTCCTAATACTATTCTTTGCTTGCCTTTTTCTTTCTCCTCTCAGGCATCTACCATGGCTTTTCTCCCTTTCATCATCTTCTCCCTGTACCTCAGTAAGTTTCTTTTTCCACAATTACCTTCAATTATTTTTATCTCCTGTCCTAGTTTAATTTTTTATTGCTATAATATCATGACATAAAGCAATTTGTGAAGGAAAGAACTTGAAGGAAACTCAAGGCAGGAATTTGAGGCAGAACCCTGGAGAAGGTGAAGCAGAGGCCACTGGGTAGTGGTTACCACTGCCTTGATCTCTGTGGTTTGCTCTTATACTATTCTGAACTGCATGCCCAGGACTGGCATCAGTCATCGTATGTTGGTCCTTCCACATCAAATGCTTATTTTTAAAAAAAAGACTCATTTGATCTCCTGGGCTCCATTCCCCAGCCCACAGATGTGTGTGCTTTTCTGGAGGCCATGCTGGCATCAGGGACCCCAGGTAAGACACCATCCTATGCCCTATGCCTGCTACAGCCCCCTTAAAACACACCCAATGTTTGTAAACTGAACCCCATCCCCCAAGGGGCTTTATATTCTAGCCAACAACATTGGTAGAAGACCTCTGCTTTCCTAGACGCCATGCCACTTTTAGGGACCCCAGAGGCAACATTCGCACCCCAAGCCGCAGAGGTCATGCAGGTCCAGTGGAGACACCCTACTAGACATGAAGACTCACTAGTCATCAGAAGATCAGAGATGAAACATAAACCAAGGGAAAAACATTGAAAGTACCCAAACAAACAAACAACACAACAACAACAACAATAACAATAACAACAACAAAACCCCACCCATATAACAAAGATAAACTCAGAAAATAGCACTCAAACCTAAAATAACCCCAAAGCCCAGATGACTTGAGGCCAGCATAAAAACACAGTCAGCCACAGCCAAAGCAATATGGAACCACCAGAGCCCAGCTATTCTATTACATCAAGCCCTTACCAAATCCAATACAGCTGAAGCATGAGAAAATGACCTTAAATCCAATCTTATGAAAACAATAAATCCCTTAAAGAAATCCAAGAAAATACAACCAAACAGGTGAAGGAAAAGAATAAAACAGTTCAATATCTGAAAATGGAAATAGAAGCAATAAGAAAACACAAACTAAGATGGAAATGTAGGTAAGTGAACAGCAGATGGAAAATGTAGGTAAGTGAACAGGAACTACAGCTTCAAACTTCACCAACAGAGTATAAGACATGAAAGACAGAATTTCAGGCATAGAAGATATGATAGAAGAAATTGATATATTGGTCAAAGAAAATGTTAACTCTAAAAAGTTTCTGACACAAAACATCCAGAAAATCTGAGACAGTATGAAAAGACCAAACCTAAGAATAATAGGAATAGAAAGAGATTCCAGGTTCAGAGGCCCAAAAACTATTTTCAACAAATAACTAAAAAAAGAGATATTTTTAGACATACAAGAAGCTTACAGAACACCAAATAGATTGGAACAGAAAAGAAAATGTCCCTGCCACATAATAATCAAATTCTAAATGTACAGAACAAAGAAGGAATATTAAAAGTTGCAATGGAAAGAGGCCAAGTAACATATAAAAGCAAACCTATTATAATTACACCTGACTTCTCAACAGAGACTCTAAAAGTCAGATGGGTTTGGACACATGTCTTGCAGATTCTAACAGACCTCAGATGTCAGCCTAGACTACAATACCCAGCAAAATTTTCAATCACCTTAGATGGAGAAACCAAACCAAGATATTCCATGACAAGATCAAATTTAAACAATATCTATGCACAAATCCAGCCCTAGAGGAGATGCTAGAAGGAAAACTCCAATCTAAAGAGATTACATATACCCAAAAACCCCACAGGAAATAATTCACACTCACACACACTCTCTCTCTCTCTCATGTACACACACACACACACACACACACACACACACACACACACACACACCTGTCTCTCTCCCACCACCAAAATGAAAATAACAGGAATTAACAATCATTGTCCATTAATATCTCCCAACATCAGTGGACTCAGTTCTCCCAATACAAAGACACAGGCTAAAAGAATTGATGTGAAAACATGATCCATCATTCTGCTGCATACAAGAAACATACCTCAACACTAATGATAGATATTACATTAGAGAAAAGTGCTGGAAAAATAGTTTCCAAACAAACAAACCCAAGAAGCAAGCTGGTATAATCATTGTAATATCTAACAAAATAGACTTTCATCCAAAGTTAATCAAAAGAGATAGAGAAGGACACTTCACACTCATCAAAGGAAAACTCCACTAAGATGACCTCTCAAGTCTGGCCATCTAGGCCCCAATGCAATGGCACCCCTATTTGTAAAAGAAGCATTACTAAAGCTCAAATCACACACTGAACCCCACACATTAATAATGGGAAACATCAACGCCCCACTTTCACCAATGGACAGAACATCCAGACAGAAACTAAACGGAAAAACAATGGAACTAAAGACATTATGATTCAAATGGGCTTACAGAACATTTCACCCAAACAAAAAAGAATATACCTTCTTCTAAGTACCTCACTGAACTTTCTCCAAAACTGACAAAATACTTGGTCAAAAAGCAAGTGTCAACAGATACAAAAAAAATTAAAATTATCCCTTGTATCATATCAGACCACCATGGATGGAAACCGAGTTCAGAAAGAACAGAAAGCCTACAAATTCATGGAAACTAAACAACTTTCTACCTAAGTACCAGCGGGTCAAGAGACAAATAAAAAATAAGTTACTTTCTAGAATTCAATGAAAATGAATGCACAACGTACTTAAATTTACAGGGCACAATGAAAACAGTGCTAAGAAAAAAGACACTAAGCGCCTTCATAAAGAAATTAGTGAGATGTCATATTAGCAACTTAAAAGCACACTGGAAAGCTCTAGAACAAAAAGAAGCAAATACATCCAAGAGAAGTCGGCGCCAGGAAATCATCAAACTCAGGGCTGAAATCAATAAATTAGAAACAAAGAGAACAATACAAAGAATCAACAAAGCAAAGAATTTGTTCTTTGAGAATGTCAATGAGATAGACAAACTTAGTGAAATTAACTAAAGGGCAGAGAGAAAATACCCAAATTAATAAAATCAGAAATGAAAATGGAGACATAACAAGAGACAACTGGAGATCCAAAGAATCATCAGGTCTTACTTCAAAAGCCTGTACTTCACAAAATTGGAAAATCTAAATGAAATGGGTGATTTTCTTCATAGGTACCGTTGACCAAAGTTAAATCAATATCAGATAAACAATCCAAATAGACCTATAACCCCTAAGGAAATAGAAACAGTCATTAAAAGTTTTCCAACCAAAAAAAGCTCAGGGCAAGAAAACTTTAGTGCAGAATTCTACCAGACTTTCAAATAAGAGCTAATACCACTACTCTTGAAATTATTCCACAAAATATAAAGAGAAGGAACACTGCCAAGTTCATTTTACAAGGCCATGTCACCCTGACACCTAAACCACGCAAAGATTCAACTAGGAAAGAAAATTTCAGACCAATTTCCTTCTTGAACATTGATGCAAAAATACACAATAAAATATTTGCAAAACGAATCCAAGGACAAATCAAAGACATCATCCACTACAATTAAGTAGGCTGCATCTGAGAGATGCAGGGATGGTTCAATATATGAAAATCCATAAATGTATTCCACCATATAAACAATCTGAAAGAAAACAATCAGATGATCGTCTCATTAGATGCTGAAAAAGCCTTTGACAAAATACAACACCACTCATGTTAAAAGTTTTGGAAAAATCACAGATACAAGGTTTATACCTAAACATAATAAAGGCAATATACAGCAAGCCAATAACCAACATCAAATTATATAGAAAGAAACTTAAAGCAATTACACTAAAATCAGGGAAAAAACAAAGTTCTCCACCCTCTCCATATCCAGTCAATATAGTACTTGAAGTTTTATCTAGATCAGTAAGACAACTAAAGGAAATCAAGAGGATACAAATTGGAAACGAAGAAGCCAAAGCAACAGTATTTTCAGATGAGATGGTAATGTATATAAGTGACCCCAAAAATTCTGCTAGGGAACTCCTACAGTTGATAAACATTTTTTTAGCAAAGTAGTTAGATACAAAATTAACTGAAAAAACAAACAAACCAACCTTGGGTAACACTCTTCAAAGAAATTGGGGAAATAACACCCTTCATAATAGCTACAAATAATATTAAAAAGTCTTAGTGCGATTCTGACCACGCAATTAAAAGACCTATATATGACAAGAACTTCAAGTCACTGAAGAAATAAATAGAAGAAAATATCAGGAAATGGAAAGATCCACCATAATCATGGACCAGTAGTATTAACATAGTGAAAATGGTCATACTACCAAAAGCAATCTACAGATCAAGGAAATTCCCATCAGAATTCCAATGCAATTTTTACAGTCCTTGAAAGAACAATTCTGAACTTCACTTAGAAAAAAAAAAGTCAGGCTAGCTAAAACAATCCTGTACAATAAAAGAACTTCTGGAGCTACCATTATCCCTGATTTCAAGCTGTACTGCAGAGCAATACTAACAAAAGCTGCATGATACTGGCATAAAAGCAGACAAGTTGATCAATCAAATCCAACTGGAGACTCAGGAATAAATCCACACACCTATGGTCAATTGTTTTGTTTTTGTTTTTGTTTTTGTTTGTTGTTGTCCTTGTTGTTGCTATTTTATTGACAAAGAAGAAAGTACTTTTTTTGGAAAAAAAAGAAAGTATCTCCACAAAAAAAAAAATCCTTTTATGGTTATTTTGTTCCCTATTCCATAAAAGGAATTACAGAGATAAAGTTTGGACCTAAGACGAAAGGATGGACTATCCAGAGACTACTCCACCCGGGGATCCATCCCATCATCAGCCACCAAACCCAGACACTATTACATATGCCAGAATGATTCTGCTGAAGGGACCCTGATACAGTGGCCTCTTGTGAGGCTATGCCAGTGCCTGACAAACACAGAAGTGGATACACACAGTCAGCTATTGGATGGAANACACGGCCCCCAATGGAGGAGCTAGAGAAAGTACCCAAGGAGCTGAAGAGTTATGCAACCCTATAGGTGGAACAACAATATGAACTAACCAGTACCCCCAGAGCTTGTGTCTCTAGCTGCAAATGTAGCAGAAGATGGCATATTCAGCCATCATTGGGAAGAGAGGCCTCTTGGTCTTGCAAACTTTATATGCCCCATAGAGGGGAACTCCAGGGCCAAGAAGTGGGAATGGGTGGGTAGGGGAGCAGGGTAGGGGGAGGATATAGGGGTCATTCGGGATAGCATTTAAAATGTAAATGAAGAAAATATCTAATAAAATAATTAAAAGAAAAAAAAGAAAAAAATGGTGATGGCCTAACTGGATGTTTGCTTGTAGATAAATGCAAATCCATATCTATCACCCAACGTAAGACTCAAGTCCAAGTGGACCAAAGACCTCAACATAAAATTGAATACAGTAAACCTAAGAAAAGACAAGGTGGGAATAGTCTTGAAGGTAGTGGTACAGGAGACAACTTCTTGAACAAAACACCAATATCGCAGGCACTAAGATCAACAATTAGTAAATGGTACCTCATAGAACTGAAAACACCAGAGGACAGAATCAAAAGAACAAAATGGTAGCCCGCAGAATGGGAAAAATTTCTTCACCAACATCACATTCAATAGAAGACTGATATCCAAAATATATAAAGAATTCAAGAAACTAGATATCAGCAAACCAAAAATCCAATTAAAAAAAGAGAGTGCAGATCTAAACAGAATTCTCAACAGAGGAATCTCTAATGGCTAAGAGGCACTTGAAGAAATGTACAATATCCTTAGCCATCAGGAAATGAAAATCAAAAAGACTCTGAAATTCCATTTTATATTTGTCAGAATGGCTAAGTTAAAAAACTCAAATGACAGCTCATGCTGGCAAGGATGTGGAGCAAGGGGAACACTCACCCCTTGGTGGGAGTGTTAACTTGTACATTTACTTTAAAAATCAGTATGGCAGTTTCCTAGAAAGTTGATAATCTACCTCAAGACGCAGCCATAGGGCTGGAGAGATGGCTCAGCACTTAAGAGCACTGACTGCTCTTCCAGAGGTCCTGAGTTCAAATCCCAGCAACCACATGGTGGCTCACAACCATCTGTAATGGAATCTGATGCTCTCTTCTGGTGTGTCTGAAGACAGTGACAGTGTACTCACATATATAAACAGCTGTATAGCCTGGTCTTCATGTGGGACTCTTAGCAGCAGGTGCAGGGGCTATCTCTGACTACGTTGCCTGATTTTGGTACCTTTTCACCCTACTGGGCTGCCTCATCTAGCCTCAACAGGAGATGCTCCTAGTCTTACTGCAAAT
Organism: Mus pahari; assembly: GCF_900095145.1. Lineage (NCBI taxonomy): Eukaryota > Metazoa > Chordata > Mammalia > Rodentia > Muridae > Mus > Mus pahari. Next base: position 103,776,347 of record NC_034596.1, on the reverse strand, counting down.
TGATGAACTAAGGTTGGTTGGTATTCATGGGAGGCCTCCTCTCTTCTGAAGAGAAAGGGAGGAATGGCTATGGAGGAGGGTAGGTGACAGGGGAAACTGCCATCAGGATGTAAAATAAATAAATAAATAAAATTTTAAGAAAGAAATAAAATGACTCACAAACCTACCTACCTACCTACAGGCCATCCCGATGAAGGTAATTTCTCAGCTGATGTTTCCTCTTCCTGAGATGACTCTAGCTTGATTCAAGCTAACAAAAACTAATCAGAACAAATTCATAGTGTATTCTACAACAGTTTTTCCATTTCCAAGGCCATGGTCATTGGTGGCATACAGGTGGGCTGTGGCTGATTTTTAAGTGAATTTGTATGTCTTGAGTGGTATTGGGGATTAAGCTTTCAAGAGTAGACAGCTTCATAACACACACATCACACACACACACACACACACACACACACACACACACACATATGAGATTGCAACACTAGAATCAATGGGAGGAGAGGCCCTTGGTCCTGTGACGGTTATATGATCCAGTGATCCAGTAGAAGGGACTGCCAGGAAGAGGGAGTGGGTGGGTTGGTGAGCAGGGGGAGGGGGTAAGGGATGGGGGGGGTTGGAGGGAAAACTAGAAAAGGGGGATAACATTTGAAATGTAAATAAAGAAAATATCTAATAAAAAAAGATAAAAAAAAATTAGAAAAAAACAAAAAGAAAGAAGGACCACATGATTCCTTCCAAAGACTGCACCTCCTCAACTACTGAACTAAAGGGTACTAACGCAAATAAAATACCAGATTGTTTCAAATGTTTGCTGGCAAAAATGATCAATGACCTGCAAGGTGGTAAGTAGGTAAGTGAATTCAGTGCCAGATCTGAAGAGGAATGTCAGCATTTAGAGAAGGTCATCCTCAAAGTATACGATAAAATCATCAAAGTGGAAGCAAGAAAATTGAGAGTTCTATTTTGAAAAAAATATCAAATAGATTGGAAATGAAAAACTCAATGAAGCAAATAATAAATATAGTGGAGCGAGTCACCAACAGCTCAATCAAGCAGAAGAAAGAGTGTCAAGAGAGAAGAGCAAGGTTACTGAAATACTTCCTTCAAATATTAACAGGAAAAATAAGGATGGTCACAATGGCCATGATATGGTCAAGAGACAAAGTGCCAGGATATATGAAATAGAATAAATCTTAGACAAATGCCAAACCATAGAGAATCTATTCAATTACGGCCAGAATTTTTCCAACTATAGAGAAAGGGACATTTAACCCAAATAGACATGTAGAACCTCAAATAAAGATGAACAGATAGGAATGTCTACAGAATGTATCATAGTGAAGATATCAAAAACACAAGCAAAGAGAATATTTAAAAGTGTAAAGGAAGATATAATTCCTTTATAAATACAAAAACATTGGACTAACATCTTACCTTGCATCAGCAACCTTCAAAGCTAGAGGAGTGTGAGATGATCTACTCAAGGCATGAAAATAACTATGGTCATTGCAAAAGGAGCTGTGGAGGGATTGTCAAGGGCCAGAGGGAGTAAATGACTGAAGGAAGCAACGTTTTCTAGACACAGCCAGGAAGCTGCACATAGGAACCAACAGTGTTTGGGAAAGCATACACTTGATCAAAATCCCAGCATGCAGTGGGAGGCAGTCATGAAGTCTTACTCCTAGCTGAGGAATTGTTGGTAATTCATGTCTTCTGGGGAGGGAGAGTCAGTTTTCTTCAGAGATATGAGAGGCTACCCATACTCAAGTCAATGATCCTAAACCCAAGAATTTATAAAGAGCACTGAGTGGATTCTGTGTTTTTTGTTTTGTTTTGTTTTTTTAAATAGCACATGAAGTTGGAGGCAGCGGGGAAGTGGTAGGGCTTTAGGGGAGGGAATGGTGTGGATTTGATCAAATTGTATCGTGTCTTAGTGTTTTACTGCTGTGAGGAGACACCACAACTGTGGCAGTTCTTACAAAGAAAAGCATTTAGCTGGGCCTCGCTTAAAATTTCTGAGGTGTAGTCTGTTATCAGCATGGCAGGAGGCATGGTGGTAGACAGGTGGACATGGTTCAGAAGAAGGGCCTGAGCGTTCTACATCCAGACCTGCAAGCAGGAGAAAGAGACACTGAGCCTGGCCTAAGCTTTTGAAACCCTAAAGCTCACCCCGAGTGACACAGTTCCCCCAACAAGGTCACACTTACTCTAACAAGTCCACACCTCCTAATTCCTATCAACACCCCCTAGCAACCAGGCATTCAAATACCTGAGCCTACGTAGGGCCATTCTCATTCACACCAACACGGCCCACTCCATGGCCCCCATAGGTTTGCAGCCATATCATAATGCAGAAACGCATTCAGTCCAACTTCAAAAAGCCTCATAGTTTTCAACAGTCTCAATACTATTAAAAAGCCCAAAGTCTTTTTCTGAGACTCATAGCAATCTCTTAACTGTAATCCCCCGTTTAAAAAAAAAATGAAAAGGCAGACACATGTTTCCAACATACCACAGCACAGAGTACACATTACCATTCTAAAATGGAGGAACAGGAGCCCAATGAAGAAATGTTGGGCCAATGCAAGAGTGAAAACCAGAAGGGCAACATCTGCATCACCGTGTCTGATGTCAAAGAGCTCTGCAGATCTCCAACTACTTTCAGCATTGTTGACTGCAACACTTTTCTTTCTTTGGACAGGTTCCACACCCAGTCTGCAGCTTTCCTCAGCAGACATCAGACAGCTCTGGCATCTCCAGCATCTTGAGGTCTCCAAGGCCTTTACCTTCACAGATTCATGCAGTGGCCTCTCTGGGCCTCTCTGCAGGGACCCCCTGACTCATGCCTGTTAAAGTTTGGACTGGTTCTTCCTCCCAGCCCCATGCCCCATGCTCCCAGAAATCACTGGGTTTAGTGTTATTACATATATATGTGTGTGTGTGTGTGTGTGTGTGTGTGTGTGCGCGCGTGCGCGTGCCAGCATATTCCTTTTCATATAGATCTGCATAAGAGCATCAACCACTAATAACTACAGGATAGACAGTACTGGGCTGCCTTGAAATCTTCTCTGCCAATGCCATTAATCCAAAACTCTTCAATTTAGCCTCAGACAGATTTCTGGGACAGGGGCAAAAGGCAGCCACACTTTGCCAAAATATCCCAAGAGTCATCTCCAGGCCATTTACTAATATTCTCCTCTGAAACCTCTTGAGCTGGGCCGTCATAAGCTACACTGCTCTCAGCACCACTGTCTTTCCTGATCTGGCGAGTATGTCCATTAATCCTCACTTTAATCACTCAACTGTTTTCCTAATCCAAAGTTCCAAAGTCTACATTCTACCAGCAAGAAGAGTCATGGTCACGCCTGCCACAGCAATACCCAACTCCTGGAACCAGCTCCTGTCTTAGTGCTCTATTGCTGTGAAGAGACACCATGACCATGACAAATCTTGTAAGAGAAAGCATTTCATCGTGGTTTGCTTACATCTCAGAGGCTTAGTGCACTGTCTTCATGTCAGGAAACATGGCAGCAGGCAGGCAGACATGATGCTGGAGGAGCTGAGAGTTCTGCATTTGCATCTGAAGGCAGGAAGAAGAGCGAGCCTTGAGTTTTAGAAACCCTAAAGCCCACCCCACACCCCAGTAACACATTCCTTCCAATAAGGCCACACCTCCTAAGCCTTGTCAAGTAGCACCGCCCCCTAGTGACTGAGCGCTCAAATCTATGAGCCTATGGGAACCGTTCTTTTCAAGCCACCACAGTACACATGTATGATATTCTCTAAAAATAAAACGGGGAGAAAGGCAAATTAAAAAAAAAAAAAAAAAAAAAAAAAAAAAAAAAGACTAGATTCAAGTATCTGGTGTTTCCAAGAAATATATCTTACTGAGAAAGACATCCATATACTAAGAATCAAAGAACAGAAAACAGTACACCAAGCAAACAGAAACTAGAAACAAGCAGGCGTAACTACTCTGATATCCAGTAAGGTAGAACGGAACCAGAAATTAGCAGAGATAAAGAAGGCCTACCTCATATTACTAAGGAAAACAACTTATCAAGAAGAAATATCTACTGTAAATACACATGCAGGTCTTGTGCATGCCACAAACACTGTGGGTTCGTATGTGCAATGGCCCTGCTGTGCACCAAACATCTGGAGATCCCCACTTTCATAAAATCAAGCACTTTTTTTTTAACTAACAATAAAAGATCAGGTAAGTCCAGATACAACAATAGTGAATGATTTTGATATCCGTCTCTCTTTTCCAGAGAGGTTATCCAAACTCAAATTCAACAGAGAAACCTCAAATTTGAATGATGGGCAATATCCTGGCATGCTCTTCTTGTGTTTCTAGAAAACTCGTGGGAAAATTGGATATCATAAGATGTAGGTGATGCTCAGATCCTTTAGTCTTTAATAACTAAGTAAAATATGAAACTTTGCAGAGCAAGAAAGTCCAGAATCCACTGCAGGGAGACTGTCTTGGTTTGAGGAGTTCCGTGCTCCCAGTAGGAGGAGTCACAGACTTAGAGCCACAGCTTAAGACAGAGAAGGTCCAAAAATTTGCCCTGAAATTTCAGTAATGAAACTTTGAATGAGCAGGAACAATGTAAGACCAAAGCAATGACCAAAGGAGATGTGGGAAGCTTTCTCTTCTCAACACTGAGAAGTTGGCTGGAGTAGTGGCAGGCTGCAGCATTCGAAGCTCAACAATCCAAGATCTGTGTTGTACACTCTAGAGGACCTCAGAGAGAGTGTCACTGGATGGTATGTACTGAAATGCAGCTAACAGAAAACTTCTATACTGAAGGATAGAAGTTTTGCATCAGAAACACGCCTGATATCAGCAAGACAGAAACCTGATCAAAGCCGGAGTCTGCAGGAGAACTTGGACACAAGCTCCAAGCAGTGCACTGGATCGCACAGGATAAGATGAAGCCAGTGTTCACAGCAAGACTCTGAAATGTTGCTCATGGATGAGAGCAGCAAGTGATTGCACATGTGAAGCATCGCTCACAGTGCAGATCGGGATGTGTAACTAATCTATCAACAGAGGAAGACCTGGATGCAAGGGCAGATGGGCCAAGGGTGCAGTCAGCAACTGTGAGGCAGCATCGCTGGGAAGTGCCCAGAGAGGTGACAGGGAGCTGAGGAAATAACAAAGAGACTGAAGACAGAACCCAGAAATTCAGGACAGGTAGGTCCATACACCCAGCCTCTTTCCTTTCCACTTATTCCTTAATTTAATGCCCAATTCAATTGAGCAAGCTAGACCTTCTTGCCCCATATCTTGTTTGTTTGTTTTTTCACCTTAATTTCTTTCATTTTTTTCTTTTGCATTCCCCTCTCTTGAAATAGCCACCAAGCAGGCAGCAAGTTAGCCGGGTCTGCAAGATCTTTGTGCCTCAGACGCCGAGGGCTGGGGCTGGCCTACATACCTGAGGCCATGTGTTTATTTCTCTTCTCCATCCACCTTTAGTCAAAATGGCCTCATCTTCCCTTGTCCTGTCCATGACTCTCCTTATTATCTATCCATTTTACTCCTCTACCATCTCCCTATCAACCCAAGAATCACCAGGAATCTTAATCCACTTTCTTTTCTATTTCCATTCAGGCTCACTATCTTGCTAAAATTTAACCCCAGGTGTATGCCTCTGGGCGAAACCACAAGAAGCAGGAAAAAAACAAGAAACTGTGAGCCTTCCAAGAATCACTCATAGGAACGGTCCTGCAATAAAAAGTAAACTTTTAAAAGTTGTTTTTTCATATGTTACATCCTGACCACAATTACCCCTCCCCCATTCTCTCCATGTCACCACCTCCCCTCTCCCCTGGATCTACCACCCCTCTGTCTCCCCTCAAAAAAGCACATCAACCAAACAGAGCAGGACTGAAGCTACAGTGAGACCAGGCGAGCATACCATCTCACCAAGGCTGCATGAGGCAACCCAATAGGAGGAGAAAGGTCCCACAGGTAGGGGGTCAGGGACAGCCCCCACTTCCACTGCTAGGATTCCCTGAAGAACACAAGCTACAGCACATATACAGAGGTCAGAGGTCAGACCCCTACAGGCTCCTTGATCTCTGAAAGTTCCCGTGAGCCCCAGTCAGTTGATTCTGTAGACTGTGTTCTCCTGGTGTGTCCCTGACCCCTCTCCCCACTTCCATAGCACCTCCCAAGTTCCATCTAATGTTTGGCTGTGGGTCTCTGCATCTGCTTCCATCAGTTGCTGGATGAAGTCTCTCTGGTTTATTTGAGAACCATTCTGTCAGGTTCCAGTCCCACCACACTCTTTAGGTAGGACAAACTGCAGGTCAAATGACAGCAAATCAAGAATCACTTATATAACGGTAGCACCCAGAAGGCTGAACCAAGAAAACCGTGAGTTCAAAGTTAGCCTGAGCTACTTAAAGCTTGCCATCAGGAAGGAGAAAACTGCTTACAGTGCTGTTGCTAGAATGCCATGCTCACCTCTGTTTCATGCCCAGGAAAACTAACAAAAACTTGCAACTTGTAGTATTTTTTCTCCTGGCATTTACTACCATATTTCCAAATAATGGATGCATATCCTATCTTATTTCTCAATATCCATTAGTACTAATATCCTATTATGCTAAATAAGGAGTTGTATCTTTTTTAATTCATTTTTTAATTCATTCAAGCTACACTTGAAGGGGGAAGACAAACTTTCTATTGTTAAAAAAAAAAAAAAAAGCTAAAAGAGTTTTCTAGGAGACCCTAGATGGAACCCTTTGGTCCAAGGGAAAGACAAACACATCCATGAGGTTATTAGGAAAGAATAAATCACTGTAGAAAAAGTGATTAAGCAAATAAGTAGAAAATACTAAACACTACAAAACTAAGATATATCTACCTCAATAACTGAATGTTAAATCAAATTCTCAATCAAAAGATAGGCTAAACTGATTGGATTTGGAAGTAAGATCCATTTATCTGTTGTCTCCAGGAAAAAATATTTCATCTTAAAAGAAAGAGGCTACCTTGGGGTAAAGGAAGTGTTGTTGTTGTTGTTGTTGTTGTTGTTGTAAGTATTCCAAGCAAAAGGACCCAGAAAGCAAGCAGGTGTCACTGTTACAATATCTGTCAAAAATAGACTTCAATAAAACTTAGAAGCAGTAAAAGTCATTTCACACTGAAAAAGGAAGCAACTCACCAAGAGGGCATCACAATTCAAACAGAAATGCACCCAATTTCATAAAACAAATGCTACTCAATGTACGGTCACAGGTCAACCCACACACCATAATAGCGGTGACTTCAATATCCTATTCACCCAAATAGACAGGTCATCCTGAGAAAAAAATAAACAGAAAAATCTCAGTTAAGTGGCATCATTGATCAAATGGACCAAAGACACAGATACAGAACATCCCATGCCCACACTCCAGAATGAATATCCGCGAGGGTCCCTGCCACTACCAGACGGGGAGACACACTACACAGAGAGACAGGAATGAAAATGCAGTGCAGACTGACTTTGTCAACCAGGATCAGACTGTGTGGAGTCGAGTGCCGGAGGTTCTCTGTCAGCATACTTAAAACACAGCACAGTTTGGAAAAAGGTTTCCAGGCAATAATCAATCCAGTTCCAGGTACACAATAAAACTTAAGGTGTGACCACATAGAAACACCTTTACAAAGTGCATTAGACCATGAGGGTGGGTTCTATACTAAAAATCCTAGGATCTAGTGTGGTCTCTGACAAGACAGCATAAAGGTCAGCAGGCCATAAACTACATGTGACATCTCCCCAAAGGATGGAGGGAGGTAAGAGTCTGGAATAAGCACTCTGGGGAATTAGGGTGAGGCCAGCATCTATATAGCAAAAGGTGGGTGGAGTTTACACAGATAGCAAAACGATCACTAGATGGTTAACCACATCCACTCTCAGGTTTCTGAATAGAATACAGAGTTTTGATTTTTACCGCCTCCATCGAGAAGACAGTCCTGCGTGGCTGACGTCCCTTATTCTCCTGATGCTTCTCTGAGTATAAGGATCTCATGGCCCCAACAATATCCATTCTTCTCAGGAGTTCATGGAACTGTCTTTGAAATGGATACATAATAGGCTACAAATCAAATCCCCGCAAATATTGAGAAACTGAAATAACATCTGATTACATTAGAAGAAAGCTAGAAATCAACAAGAAGAAAAATTAGAATGCACATAAACCCTTGGGTATTAAACCACACTCTACTGCATGATGAATCGGTCGCTTAAGAAATCAAGAAGAAAAGAAATTAAAAGCTTTCTAGAGTTAACTGAAAAGGAAAACGCAGCACACCAAACCTAGGCGACACACTGAAAGTAGTCCGCAGGTGACTGCATTAAAAACAAGCCAGAACCCGGGCGTGGGGGCGCATGCCTTTAATCCCAGCACTTGGGAGGCAGAGGCAGGCGGATTTCTGAGTTCAAGGCCAGCCTGTTCTATGGAGTGAGTTCCAGGACAGCCAGGGCTACACAGAGAAACCCTGTCTCAAAAAAATAAAAAAAATAAATAAATAAAAAATAAAAAAATAAAAAACCAAGCCAGAGGGATCACAGAAGGAATGATGCACTTCCCGCCTTCAATAGAGTAAGAGATATCAAACTCCAGATCAGTAAATGAAAACAAATGATTAAGACTCTCTAACCACTGAACCATCTTACCAACACTCTGTCAATTCTTTATTTCCCCCTCTGACTTCTTCAGTGAACCATGGGTCATTTGGGAGGATATACTGTTCTGTATCCATGTATTTGCATAATTTCTCTAGTCTTTCTTGCTATTGACTTCGAGGTTTCTGTAAAGATTTATTTTACACCCCCATACCCCTTGTGTGTGTGTGTGGGGGGGGTGTATGCTTGTGCACGTGTGTGTGTTCTGCAAAAACTAAACAGCTCACAGCCAAATTATCTGATTAAAAAAAAAAAAAAAAACCTGGCCGGTGAACTGAGGAGAGTTTACAGGGATGGAATGCAAATGGCCAAGAACCTTGAAAGGAACAGACCAGCCAGCTTCACTGCCCATCAAAGAAGCGAGAATCAGAAGCACACTGCGATTCTGTCTCACTGCAGCCAGGGTGACAGTCATTAAGAGAACAGGGCTGCAGAGACGGTTCAGTGGTTTTACCATCCTTGTAGAGGACCTGAGCTCAGCCAGATTCCAGCACACGAGCTGAGTGACCCATAACTGACTGTCACCCCAACTCCAGAGGATCTGCTGCCTCTGACCTCTACAGAGTCCAATACATACCAGGCACCAGTACACACCAGGCACCAGTATACACCAGGCACCAGTACACACACAGGCACCAATACACACACACAGGGACCAGTACACACACAGGCACCAGTACACACTAGGCACCAGTACACACACAGGCACCAGTGCACACCAGGCACCAGTACACACACAGGCACCAGTACACACCAGGCACCAGTACACACACAGGCACCAATACACACACAAACACCAGTCCACACCAGGCACCAGTCCACACACAGGCACCAGTACACACACAGGCACCAGTACACACACACGCACCAGTACACATCAGGCACCAGTACACACATAAGCACCAGCACATCCACAGGCACCAGTACACACACAGGCACCAGTACACACACAGACATCAGTACTCACCAGGCACCAGTACACACACCCAGACACGCATGCACACACACAGACACACACACGCATATGCACATACACATGCATGCACACACACAAAATCAAATATAATACTTTTTTAAAAAGAAAGCAAATAATCAGCGCTGGAGAGGATATATAAAAACTGAAGCCCTTGACCGCTGCTGGTGAAAACGCTGACTAGCCTAGCCACTGTGCAAATCAGTACTGGGTTCCTTCACAAAGTCCCCAGGCCACAGAGACCTACACACACCCATGCTTCTGCAGCACTGTTTACAATAGCCAGAAAATTGAACCAGCCAAAATTCCCATCAACAAATGACTGGATAAAGAAATTATAGAGCATATAGACAGTGGAATTTTATGTGGCCAAAAAGGAAAATGCTATAATGATGTTTGCAGGAAATGGATACAGCTGGGATGTCTGTTAAGTGAAATAAGACAAATTACATATGTAGATATACACAAATTATATATGACATATATCTATATATTATATACAATTTGTGTAAATATATTTATATACAAATTATAAGCTTTTTCAGTGGTTAGTGGTTCTTAATCATTTGTTTTCATTTACTGATCTCTTATTTTGTCGAAGCCCAAAAGTGTGTGTGTGTGTGTGTGTGTGTGTGTGTGTGTGTGTAGTGATTAAGAAGGTTTGCTGCCCTTCCAGAGTATCTTAGAGTTTTATTGTTGTGAAGGAACAACATGACCATGACAACTCTTACAAAGGAAAACATTTCATTAGCTTACAGTTTCAGAGGTTTAGTCCATTATCATCCTGACAGGAAGCATGATAGCATCCAGGAAGACATCGTGCTGGAGGTGCCAAGAGTTCCACATCATGGTCTATAGGCAGCAGAAGGAGACTCTGTGTGACTGGGTGTAGTTTGTATGTGTATACACACACAAAGCCCACCCCCACAGTGACAAACTTCCTCCAACAAGGCCACACCTCCTAATACTGCCATCCCTGTGGCCAAGCATTCAAACACATGAATTGATGGGGGCCATACCTATTCAAACTACCACACAGAGGATCTCAGTTCAGTCCCCAGCACCCATGTTGAGTGGCTCACAACCAACTATGACTCCAGCTACAGGGGATCCAATGCTTTCAACATCCTCTTCTGGCCTCTGTGGGCACTTGTGCACAAATGCAACACACACATACACACACGAAAACAAAACCATTTATTATATATATATTTGTGTGTGTGTGTGTGTGTGTGTGTGTGTCATTAAACTAAAAGTGAATAAGAGCAGGTAGGAATAGATACTAAATGGGTAGGAAATAGAGGGAAAGAGATGTTGGGACTGACTTGGGGAGAAAGAGAAGCAGCTGGAGGGCAGGGATCAGATGAAAATAAAGTACAGTGACAGTCACGTGTGTATGAAGATGCTGTGGTAAGCACATTACTTTGTGTGCTAACCTAAAAATTAATTTTAAAACATTCATAAGAATATTCATGGGGCTAGAGAGCTGGCTCAGTGATTAAGAGAACTTACTTCTCTTACGGAAGACCTGGATTCAGTTTCCAAAAGTCATGTCAGGTAGCTCACAATGGTCTGTCACTCCAGTTCCAGTTAACCCACTCTCTCTGGTTTCTATAGGCACTGCACTCATGTGTCCCTCACAAAGACACACAGAACCTACACATCCACACACCTACACACAATTCACACAACTAAAAGTAAAAAATTGTCGTGGAATTTTTGGTTTCTCTGAAAAACACAAAAATGTTATAAGAATATAGTTTCACTTTAATCCCAGGTGTGGGATATGCGGCTGCTTCAGATTGTCTGCAGCAGCTGACTATGATTTGTCTCATGCTCTAGTAGGGGCATGATTTTGCCAGCTGCAGATAGTTTCTCTGACAGTGTGACGTTTTGAATGCTGGGGGCTTTTGAGAGAGTATATAAACGCTAGAACCCTGAGAGGCAGGGTGTTTTGGGAAGTTGTTAGTTAGTTGTTGTTTTTTGTATGTCATGGTTTGTTAAGTAGTTGGCTGCAAAGAAGAAACAACAACAAGAAGAAATTAGATATCCTGGTGGCTAAGATCAAAATTGCCCCCAAGGAACTCAATGTCCCTACTCAGCAGGAAGTAGCCTAACAATAATGTCACCCCTTTCCAACCTGACCTTTATTCAGGAATCTCATTCCTTTTATATCATTTTTTCCTCTATCTAAAGTTAGGGAGGGTTGAAAGGTTGGAAGAAAAGGGATGGAGACAGGTAGAAGAAAGAACCAACAAAGTAGCCAAAGACAGGCTAACTCCAGTTCCAGGAGATCTGACCTGATAAACCTCTATCCTTCACAGGCACATTCCACAGACATGAATGTATATACATAATGAAAAGAAATAAATATTTTTAAAGTAATAGTCACAGAAATAGAAAAATTTGAAAAGATACCATGGAAGTACATCGATGCACACATCAGAAAAGAAAAGAAAAAAAAAAACAATGAAAGTACTACTAAGGGTAAACTCATAGTTCTGTGTGCCTCCATAAAGAAACTAGAGAGATCATATACTAGCGGCTTAACAGCTCATCTGAAAGTTCTAGAACAAAAAGAAGCAAATATACCCAAGAGGAGTAGATGGCAGGAAATAATCAAATTCAGTGCTGAAATCAACTAAGTACAAACGAAGATAACTATACAAAGAATCAACAAAACTAGGAGCTGGTTCTTTAAGAAAATCAACAAGATAGATAAACTCTTAGCCAGACTAACCAGAGGGCACAGAGACAGTGCCCAAATTAACAAAATCAGGAAGGAAAAGGAAGACATAACAAAAACTGAGGAAATTAAAAAAAATCAGATTCTACTACAAAAGCCTATATTCAGCACAACTGGAAAACCTGGATGAAATGGATGCTTTTCTAGACAGATACAATGTATCAAATTTAAATCAGGATCAGATTAAATCATCTAGACAGTCCCATAACCCGGAGGAAATAGAAGTAGTCATTGGAAGTTTTCCAACCAAAAAAGCCCAGAGCCAGATGGTTTTTAGTACAGAATTCTATCAGACCTTCAGAGAAGATCTAATACCAATACTTCTAAGACTATTCCATAAAATAGAAATAGAAGGAACACTACCCAATTATTTCTATGAAGTCACAGTTGCACTGATACCTAAACCACAAAAAGACCCAAAACAGAAAGAGAACTACAGACTAATTTCCCTTATGAAAATTGATGCAAAAAATACTCAATAAAATTCTTGCAAACTGAATCTAAGAACACATCAAAATGATCCACCATGGTCAAGTAGGCTTCATTCCAGGAATGCAGGAATGGTTCAATATACGGAATTCCAGTAGTGGTAATCCACTATGTAAACAAACTCAAAGAAAAAAAACCACATGATCTTCTCATTAGATGCTGAAAAAGCTTTTGACAAAATATAGCACCCATTCATGTTAAAAGTACTGGAGAGATCAGGAATTCAAGGTGCATACCTAAATATAATAAAAGCAATATACACCAAACCAATTGCCAACATCAAACTAAATGGAGAGAAACTGAAAACAATCCCATTAAAATCAGGAACTAGACAAGGCTGCCCACTCTCTCCCTATCTATTCAATATAGTACTCGAAGTTCTAGCCAGAGCAATTAGACAGCAAAAGGAGACCAAAGGGATACAAATTGGGATGGAGAAAGTCAAGATATGCAGATGATATGATAGTGTACCTAAACAACCCCAAAAGTTCCACCAGAGAGCTCCTACAGCTGATAAACAACTTCAGCAAAGTGGCTCAATAAAAAATTAACTCTAACAATTAACTCAGCAGCCTTCCTCTACTCAAAGGATAAAAGGGCTGAGAAAGAACACTCTTCTCAATGGTCACAAATAAAAGACCGTGGTGTGACTCTAAACAAGCAAATGAAAGATCTGTATGACAAGAATGTCAAATCCCTGAAGAAAGAAATTGAAGAAGACCTCAGAAGATGGAAAGATCCCCCATGCTCATGGATTGGCGAGATTAATATAGTAAAAATGTTTTTTTTTTTTTTTACCAAAAGCAATCTACAGATTCAATGCAATCCCCATCACAATTCCAACTCAATTCTTCAAAGAGTTAGAAAGGGCAAATCTCAAATTCATTTGGAATAACAAGAAACCCAAGATAGAGAAAACTATTCTCAACAATAAAAATCTTGGGAAAGAAATCATCATCCCTGACCTTAAGCTATACTCCAGAGCAATAAAGATAAAAACTGCATGATACTGGTCCAGAGACAGGCAGGAAGATCAACGGAATAGAACCGAAGACCAGAAATGAACCCACACACCTATGGTCACTTGATCTTTAAGAAAGAAGCTAGAACCATCCAGTGGGGAAAAAAAGACAGCATTTTCAACAAATGGTGCTGGTTCAACTGGCAGTCTGCATGTAGAAGAATGAAAATTGATCCATTCTTATCTCCTTGTACAAAGTTTAAGTCTAAGTGAATCAAGGACCTCCACATAAAACCAGATATGCTGAACTTAATAGAAGAGAAAATGGGGAAGAGCCTCAAATACTTGGGCGCAGGAGAAAACTTCCTGAACAGAACACCAATGGCTTATGCTTTAAGATCAACAATCAACAAATGGGACCTCATAAAACCGAAAAGCTTCTGTAAAGCAAAGGGCCCACAGAACAAAACAGGAACCCACAGATTGAGAAAAGATTTTTATCAATCCTACATCTGATAGAGGGCTAATATTCAAAATATCCAATGAACTCAAGAAGCTAGACGCCTCAGAACCAAATAACCCTACTAAAAAGTGGACTACAGAGCTAAATATAGAATTCTCACCTGCTGAATCTTGAATGGCTAAGAAGAACTTAAAGAAATGTTCAACGTCATCATCAGGGAAATGCAAATTGAAACGACCCTGAGATTCCACCTCACACCAATCAGAATGTCTAGGATCAAAAACTCAGGTGAGGATGTGGAGAAAGAGGAACACTCAACCATTGCTGGTAGGACTACAAGGTGGTAAAACCACTTTGGAAATCAGTCTGGTGGTTCCTCAGAAAATTGGAAATAGTTCTACCTGAAGACCCAGCTATACCACTACTGGGCATATACCCAAAGAATGCTCCAACATATAACAAGGACACATACTCCACTATGTTCATACCAGCCTTATTTATAATAACCAGAAACTGGAATCAACCCACCCAGCTGTCCCTCAATAGAAGAATGGATACAGAAAATGTGGTACATTTACACAATGGAGTGTTACATAGTGATTAAAAACAATGACTTCATGAAATTCACAGGCAAATGGATGGAACTAGAAAATATCATTCTGAGTGAGGTAACCCAGGCTTAAAAGAACGCACATGGTATGCACTCACTGATAAGTGGATTAGCCCAAAAGCTCACAATGCCCATTATACAATCCACAAACCATATGGAACTTAGAAGGAAGAAAGACCAGGGTGTGGATGCTTCAGTCCTTCACTGTGAGGGGGAACAGGATGATCATGGGAGGGAGAGGGAGAGGAGGGCCTGAGAGGGAGAGAGGAGGGAGAGGAAATAAGGAGACAGTATTAGGAACTAGAAGAGATGTGAGAGAGGTACAGACAGTCAGGAAATCGAACAAACATATGTATTGGGGGGAATGAGGTACTGGGAATAGCCACTGGAGGGTCCCAGATGCCAGAGAAACGTGAGGCTCCCAGGACCTAACAGGGATGACTTTAGCCAAAATTCACAGAGAATGGGAAGCTAGAACCTGTAGAGACTGCCTCCAGTAGATAAGCATGGCCCCTGGTCAAGAGATGGGGATATCCACCCATCTCAAAATTTTTAACCCAAAATTTTCTTGTCCAAAGGAAGAACAGGAGACAAAAAATGGAACAGAGACTGAAAAGGGGGCCAACCTGGAACTGCCCCACCTGGGGATCCATCGTGTCTGCAGACGCCAAACCCAGACACTGTTGCCATGGTCAAGAGTTGCTTGCTGACAGGAACCTAGTGTGGTAGTTTCTTGGGAGGTTTGGTCAGCAATGGACCAATGCACATGTGACTGCTTGGAGCCAACCATCAGTCTGAGCTCAGGGAACCTGAGTGGGAGAGCTGGAAGAAAGACTGGAGGAGCAAAGTGGGATTGCAACTGAGAGAATGATATAGGCTGGCCTGACCACCCAGTTCTCTCGGAGATTAGACCACCCACCAAGGAGTGTTCCATGGCTTCAGATACATATGTAGCAGAGGATGGCCTTGCCTGACAGCAATGGGAGGGGAGGCTCTTGGTTTGGGGGCGATTTGATGCCCCAGCATGGAGGGATGCTGGAGCAGTGGGGAAGGAAAGTGTGGGTGGATGAGGGAGCACCCTCATACAAGCAAAGGGGAGGGGGGACGGCGGGTGAGGGATGGGGGTTGGTGAAGGGGTAACCAAGAAGTGGGATATCGTTTGAGATGTAAAGACTCGAATGAGCAATAAAATAAATAAATGAATAAAAAGAAAAAGAAAAGAAAAGAAAAAAGAAAGATTGAAGACTTGGGGGGGGAAAAAAAGAAAACAAGCAAAAGCCAAAACAAAAACTCAAATCTTGAAATAATCAAAGCAATCTTGAGCTTCAAGATCTAGCCTAGATGTATCATGCTACCTAACTTTAAATCACACAGCAAAGTTATAACAATCAAAAGGGCGTGGAGACAGAACTCACCGCCCGGTGAACCATTAAGGAAAGTCTAGAAAGTAGTCCATGGGTGTTGGAGGTTGCAGAGAGCATCAGGGAGTGGATGAGCTTGTCAGTAATATTGCTGAGAAGTAGATGTAAAAATTATGTCACTTGGCTTCCAGGATACCATCTACCCCCATTTCTGACACATTGAGGTGGGGACCAAAGAAGAAAAGCTCAGATATGACCTTCCTCAGTGGAGAGGCATTGTTCCTTGAGGACCTTCCATAGTCCTCAGCCAGAAGCCCTGGCTGTAAGCCAGTGTCTTTAGTCCCCTTCCCTGATCCCCGCTGCTACAGGTCAGGTATAGTGATGGTCTCTGGCAAGCCAGGCTCTCCCTGAAGGACACCTTCAGATTATACATCCTCTACCATCCCCAAACATCCATTTTTCATCCTCCATCACCACCCCTTTCCCTGGTGATCATCCTTGCTACCTCACCCCAGTGGAGTATTCAGTAGTCCTCGGCCAAAAGAACACTCACGAAACCTGGTGCATTTCCTTAAGTCCCTGAGCATCAACGGTCATGTTGGCAAGTCTTCTGGTCCACCCAGGTTCTCAGTCCTTACTCTCCCAGGAAAAACCTTCAAGCTTTCCTGGAGAAAACTCCATCAGGCCCTTTCCTACCCAAGTGCTCTGCCCAGCAACTCCAGACCAGAGCAGCTCCTTTCCTGCCCAGCTGCTGAGCCAGACTGAGGTTCTTGTGACTTGACCTTTGCACCATGCCAGACCTGCACCATGCTTCCAGCCACCACCCCTGCTGGCCTTGTCAGGTAGCTCCATGTAGAATTGGCTTCCTCTAGGAAAGGAACCAGTGGACTGTTACCAGATGCCAGGGATAAGGAACCAAAAGGATGTCTTGAGGGTAGGCCTGCCTAGGTATATATGCATGGCAATGCACATATAATATATGTGTGTGTATGTATGTATGTATATATATATATATATACATACATATATATGTATGTACATGCATGTGTGCATGTATATATGTATATATAAATATACGTATATATAAATATACATATTAACACACACACACACACACAGAAGCCTGCTGAGACTCACTCCTGCTGTTTCCCAGCCTGCTGTTCTGCTGGGGAGTAGCACTTTCTTGTCATCATGGGACTCAGGGGAAGGTGGGGTACCTGTGAGAGGAGTCCACTGACTCTACAGTTGGTGTATGGATCACACTGATGCAGTTGGGGCATAGCCCTTAGCAACTGTGTTGGGACTCCATGTGGAGTCGTGTGACTGAATGGGATGGTGACAAAAAAAAAAGAAAAAAAAGAAAAAAGCCACCATTTAAGGCTTATAAATGCACCAGGACAGAAAAATCATTCAAACTCAAATCCACAGTAATTCCACCTGTTTCTGGCAATGCTCACCCATGCTGTGTCCCAGGACTTCACTGCATCCTGGATCTGAACACACAAGCTTGTTCTCAGCACAAGCTGTCTCACCATGAAACATCAACAAAAACCTTCCCCGGGCCCCAATTCAAAACTACTATACGCAGTGGCCTACAGTGTTTGGCTGCGCAAACAGAGCGTCCTGCTACTGTGGAAATGTAATGGCTTAATTACAGAAATCGAAGACTTGGAGAGTTTTCCTTGTCATGTTTCTCAGTGTGCATCAAATTAGTGAACCTTTGGAGTCTATTGTTATAATATTTGATTTTTAAAACGGCCATTTGAGTGGTTCACTTGATTTTTATTTTATTTTATTTATTTATTTTTTTAAAAAAAATCTTTAAATGGATTTTGGCTTGGGAAAAGGCTCCAAATACATTCTGTACCGTGTATTCATGTGAAGCGGTAGTCTCGGCTCTGATGGCTCTGAGATCAAAATATCCACCAGCTTCAGAGACTGAACCATCAACCAAAGAACATACATGAACTAGACCTAGGTGTCCCCGATCATACGTAGCAGGTATGCAGCTTGGTTTTCATGTGGGTCCCAAACAACTGGAGCAAGGGCTCTCCTCAGAGCTGCTGCCCGTCAGTGGGCAGGGTTCTTCTAGCTGGGCTGTCTTGTCTGGCCTCAGTGGGAAGGATGCATCTAGCTTTGCAGAGACTTGAAGGACCAGGGTTAGAGGAGAAGGAGAGAGGGCATGGGGGAAGAATTGTGGGAGGGGGTGATGGAAGAGGGCATAAAGGGATATAAAGTGAATAAGTAAAAAATTAATTAAAAAATATCCACTGACTCTGTTGAAGAGGCTCTTTGTCCTGAAGGATCAAATATTCAGCCAAGATTTAATTATTTATATAAAAGATCTCATTGATATGCAAATTTGCCATAATATTTAATGAATTGGCAAAATATGTACACCAAAGATTTTTTTTTTTAACTTTATGATTTACCTGGACATGGTGGCACATGCCTTTCAAAAGGTAGAGACAGGGTTAGCTCTGTGAGTTGGAGGCCAGCCTGAGCTACGTCCTGAGACCTTGTCCCAATGAATGTTTGACTTGTGTATCTGTTTTGTATACCTGTGCCAGGTGACATGGAGGATTTTCAGGTGAAGGCTGAGGAAGGCGCTCAGTGAGTATAATGTTTGCTGTGCAAGCGTGAGGACCTGAGTTCAAATCCCAGTGTCTACATAAAAGCTAGGCAAGGCAGCACACACCAGAAGCTACAGCACTGACAGAGTGAACATAGGAGGACAGCTAGGGCTTGCTGGCCAGCCCACATGACTGAAATCAGGGAACAAGGCAATAGAGTGACAGGGTAGACACCTGACCTTGTCCGGATTCTACATGGACATGAATAGGCAACACACATGCATGCACATATAATATATGTGCGTATGCATATATATATATATATGTATATATGTGTATGTATATATACCTACACATATGTGTCATGTGTATATGTGTTTATGTGTACACATATGCATGCATGTATATATGTATATGTAAATATACATATAAACATATATACATATGTGTGTATAAGTACATGTGCATGTATATGTATACATATACATATATGTATATATGTATATATGTATACATATATGTGTGTGCTGTACACACACAGGACCAGCAAGAGGAAAGTGATTAATTTCCCTGAAACGGATACTGAGGGGTGGGCTGCACCATCTTTGCCCCAAGCCCAGGGAACCAGCAACCTGAAAGCTCGGGCACGCCCCCACTCTGGATGAGGGCTACCTCTTCCTATTAGATCTGTCAAGGAAATTATCAACATAGAAGGAAAATGCAGGAGACTATGGCAACAAGCAGGGGAGAAATAATAACTCCCTAAGTGGGTAGGTCCTGGGGGCTCCATGTCCCTTAACCTGAGATCGCTCATTACCAACCTGCGGTTCTGTTAGCAATCCTTTTCTTTGATAAGAAAGTGTCCAATGGCTACACTCTGATCCTAGCTCTGTTCCAGATATAGTGTTGCTGGTGTCTGCATCAGGCATAGGTTAAGTCAGGAAATCAAAGGAAGGCTAAGAGATCTAGGGATGAGGGAGCATCTGCTGCATACTGGACACCACACCCAACATGGCCTCTGGTCCCAAGAACCCAGGGGGTTCTATCTATCATCTATATTTATCTACCTATCTGTCTGTCATATCTATATATGTATCTGTCTATGTATCTATGTATGTATGTATGTATGTATGTATGTATGTATCTATCTATCTATCTATCTATCTATCTATCTATGTATCTATCTATGTATCTATCTATGTATCTATCTATGTATCTATCTATGTATCTATCTATGTATCTATCTATGTATCTATCTAT
>NC_034596.1:103754806-103756056 GCF_900095145.1 Mus pahari | reverse complement strand
TATCTATCTATCTATCTATCTATCTGTCTGTCTGTCTGTCTGTCTGTCTGTCTGTCTGTCTGTCTGTCTGTCTGTCTGTCTGTCTGTCTATCTATCTACCTATCTACCTATCTAATTTTTCCAGCAAGGGTTTCATATAACACCAGCTGTCCTTGAGCTGGCTTTACAACCAAAGATGAATCTGGTCTTTCTTCCTTTAGCTTTCAGAGTTCTGGAATTCTTTGTGTTAGACACACTCCCACTTTATGCAGTGCTAATGATTGAACCCAGAGCTGCGTGCATACCAGGCAAGCACTCTACCTACTGAGCCACATTCCTAACCCCTTCACTTGAACCCTGTCCCTTTCTTCTAGCCCAGTTTCTGACACAGTACACACTTGTCTCCATTTTTAGAGATACTGTCCATTCTTGTCATCAGATGCTCTGCCTACATCCTGGGCTACTCTGCACCTTCCGACCTCATCTAGGGTACCACCAGAAATCCTGGTCCTCGGGTGCACATCAGCCCTTTAAAAAAAAATCAGGGCTTTGGGGATTGAGCTCAGGGTATCAGGAAGCACTGGGCAGATGTTCTCCCACTGGGCCATCTTTCTATCTTCCTGGGAGGGTCTCTTGATGGCCCAGGTCTACCACTGGGGAGGGGACCCCTTGCTCCTCCAGAACCATCCAAGGAGGTTTAGTTGGAACCCAGATGCTGATTGGAGCATAGTGTCTTTTCTGTTTGAGGGTTTCTGTCCCTTGCTAGGGGTACTTTGGAAGGGCATCTTAGGAAGATGGCATAGGAGTCCCTGGATATAGGCAAGCTTCAAAATGTGACTCTGTGTGTTCATGAGGAGTCAAGGGACACTGTTGTCTGATTCTGGACTGAGGGGTGGGGGTTGTAACAGTCTATGAATTAACCTTAAAGAGGGTATCCTAAACTCAGTGAGAGATTTGGGTGGAACTGTCAAGTCAGTAAGAGCTTTGGAGGGAGCCACAATCCAATGAGAACCTTAAAGGGAGCCCCCAACTCAAGAAGAGCCTTGGAGGGAGCCCTCAAGTCAAAGAAAGCTTAAAGCACTGCCAAAAATTTCCCCTTAGTTACCCTGCTTGTGAGGAGAATGGCGCTGGTCCCAATGTGAACCTAAGGAGACTGAGGCTGAGGTGAGAAAGCCAGAAATACCAGTAGAGGATAACACAAGGAGAGCCCTGGGGTCTATACAGTCAGGAGAGCCCTGGGGTCTGTACAGTCAGGAGAGCCCTGGGGTCTG
>NC_034596.1:103614407-103754421 GCF_900095145.1 Mus pahari | reverse complement strand
GGAGAGCCCTGGGGTCTGTACAGTCAGGAGAGCCCTGGGGTCTGTACAGTCAGGAGAGCCCTGGGGTCTGTACAGTCAGGAGAGCCCTGGGGTCTATACAGCCAGGCAGGCTTTACCTATTTATTCATTTCTTTATTTTTAAAGATGCATTTTATTTTGTTTATTTGTTTTTTTTTTTAATTTAAGTTCTTCAGCTGCTGGGGTTATTTTTATTTAGTGTGGGTACTGGGACTCATACCTGGGTCTTCTGAAGTAAGGCGTGGGTGTAACCACTGAGCCATCTATCCAGCGTCAGACACCATTTTCTTCTCTAATTGAGTGTGTGTGTGTGTGTGTGTGTGTGTGTGTACGCATGCATATGCACGTGGAGGTCAGAGGTTGACATGAGGTGCCTTCCATCACTGTCCACTTTCACAGATCTTCATGTTGCATTTGTTTATCTTGTGTGCACTCATGTCAAAGCAAGCATACGGAGGAGGTCGGAGGACGATGTGCTGACATCAGTTCCCTGCTTCTACCATGGGGGTTGCAAGAATCAGACTCTGGCTTAGACACGGGCACTTATACTTTTTTTTTTTTGGTTATTTTATTTATTTGCATTTCAAATGTTATGCCCCTTCCCAGTTCCCCCTCTGGAGCCCCCCACTCAACCCCCTCCCCCTGCTTCTATAAGGGTGCTCACCCACCCACCCACTCCCACCCTCACCTCCTTAGTATTCCCCTACACTGGGACATCGAGTCTCCATAGGACCCAGGGCTTTCCCATCTATTGATGCCAGCCAGATAAGGCCATCCTCTCTGCCTCATATCCAGCTGGAGCCATGGGTCCCTCTATGTATACTCTTTGGTTGCTGTTTTAGTCCCTGGGAGCTGGGAGGAGGGGGTTCTGGTTGGTTGATTTTATTGTTCTTCCTATGTTCTTCCCTAACTCCTCCATTGGGGACCCCATGCTCAATCTGACAGTTGACTGTGAGCATCTGCATCTGTATTGGTCAGGCCCTGGCAGAGCCTCTCAGGGGACAGCCATACCAAGCTCCTGTCAGCAGGCACGTTAATGGTTCTCCCACTGGATTTTATTTAGTGTGTGTGTGTGTGTGTGTGTGTGTGTGTGTGTGTGTGTGTGTGTGACATTTCTCTCACACAGCCTGGAGTGTCCTGACTTCGCTAAACTGGCTGGCCAGTGAGCTCAGAGATCTGTCTTTGCTTCCCAGCATGCTGGGGTTATAGACTGTACAGGTACATACTACGGTGACTATCATTTTATGTGGGTACTAGGGCTCTGAGCTCAGGTCCTTACACTTGCATGGAAAGTACCTTACTAGCTGAGCTATTTCTCCTAGCTACTGGTGTCCTTCTGCTGGGGAGCCCCCCCACCCCACCCTATCCCACATGGGTTGGAAAGGCCACCTTCTGCCTGTCATGCCTGTCAAGTGCATGCTCATTTTTTAAACTGTTTTTCAAAGGTGTGCTCAGTTTCTACCTAAGGGACCTGGGAAGGGGCTAGAAGTCTTAAGGGGATAGGGGTAACTGGAGACATCAAGGGTCTTTCTGCTGGTCTGATTAGCTGTAACCAAAGGCGCCTTACAGGAGGGACAGGAGACTCCCAAGCCTCAGTTTCCTCCTGTGTGACAAGCAGCCATCTATGAGAAGTGCCACCAGGGGGCTGCAGAGGGACGCTAGAGGGGCAGGTGCCCCCACCTAAGCCCTCTCCACAAGCCGGGGGCTGCCTGCCTGCCTGCCTTTGTCTTGACAACAGGAAGAAGGGGGGATGGAGTCTTGGTCCCCCTCCTCCTGCTCAGCTAGCCCAGATGAGGTAGCTGTGTGGGTGGGCGGGCAGAGGCTCTGGGGAAAATAGTGAGTCACCCCCGGCCAGAGCCTGAGCGGAGCGTGTCCCTCCCGGCTGGAGAGAGCGGTGGCGGCAGGTTTCATGGGTAATTATGTAATTTATGAGTCTCCTGCTCCGGGCTCTGAGTCAACCCTGCCGAGTCGTGACCAAGCTGAGGCCCAGCAATGAGAGGCGCGTGGGCACAGGCTGTATCCCAGGATCTGGCCTCTGCCCTAGGGAGTTCAGCTTGTACAGATGGAGCTGGAAGGGGGTGGGGTTCATGAGACCCCAGAAGGATAGAAAAGGGTATCTTTTAATGTCCCTGGCTCTTGAATCAGACTATGGGGCTGGTACTGGGGAGGGGGGAGCAGGAATCCAGGTGTGAACCCCTGCTTCTGGATGTTTGCTTTCAGCAAAGGGTTGAGAACAGAGACCAAAGACATCCCAGGAGGTCCCTCTTGAAGGAGACCAGACCACACTGTTAACCCCCATGCCCCACTTAACAAAAGTCCCTCTGAATACAGACACACAAGCAGATTTACATTATATGATATATGTTTATTATTCAAAGGGCTATACATACCGAGAACTTGGAAAGCCAAGAGCAGAACCCCCTTCCCCTCCCTGCTCAGTCCCCGGGGGTCTGCCTACCCACCCCCACTTCAGGATTCTAAGCCAGGGCTGCTCAGATCTGAAATGCAAGGCTCCTGGTGGGAATTGGGACATGGGTGAGAAGCAGGGTCTACTTAAAGTTGGGGACTCAGAGGTGGATGGCACAGGGCACAGTGGGGGTGGGGGTGGGGTACTGGATAGTCCTCTCAGGTGAGCTGTGGGGAGCATCTTCCGGAGTCAAATATCTTTGTTGTCAGTTGTCATAAGCAGGAGATCCAGGAAGAGAGGCAGTAGAGCAGCTGCTGTGAGACAGAAGCAAGGAGACATTAGAGGGAGCCCCAAGTTTCTCTGAGTCACCCCAGAACCCTATAATCCCTGAGCTACCTGTGGCCCTCTCTCAGTAAGTGGCCTTGGCACACCTTCTAGCATAGTCCCTCCATCTGCAAGGAGCCACAGGCACCGCGCAGGACAGGAAACAGATGAAGACCCCAGGCTTCCTGTGGCAAGCCCATCTCCCCTTGCCCCTCCCTGCCAGCATTCTCAGCCCCCAACTGGCTCATCCCACCAAGCCCTCCCCATTTCTATTTTTCCTGGCTAAAACCCTCCACAGACACCACCACACCCGGAAAGAGATAAATAAATAAAAGAAAAACAACCTCAACTGTGAAAGCAGTCCAAATCAGAATTCTTTTCCGGCCTGAGTTAATTCCACTTTAAACTGGCATGTTTACTGATGAGGATTTTGAGTTAACAGAGTGGCACCCCCCACCCCAACTGTTTGTACAGTAAACTTTGCAGGCTGGCGGCTCCCCCAGGCCTTGGCAGCCCCACAGCTCTGGCTACCCTGCCTGCCAAGGAGAGTGGAGCAGAACCATGTATTTTTGAGTGTTAGAGAAAACGAAGCTGTCGCAGATGGCGGCACTGGGGCGTGGGGTGTGTGTGTGTGTGTGTGTGCAGGGCTGGGACGTGTGCCTTCAACCCCATTCTGTGCATTTTCTACACAACTTCTGGACCCCTTGTCCCTGGGAAAACCCGATCCCTGCTCCAAGCTATAAAGGAACTAAGTATAAATCCCAAGGGCAGACACTCACCTGGGCCACTGATGGCATCAGATCAGGTCTCAGGACTTGTTAATGGCCATAGCTCTCCCATGGATGTCCCCAATGGAATGTGCCAACCTAGGACTGGTAGCTGGCATGGAGCACAGGCAGGGTTCCGGACCAATTCAGTGTCGTCACATCACCTGCCTAAAAATGAGAAGACAAGGTCAGAAGCGTTCACGGCATTTCTGCCATACCACACGTAGGCAAGCACAGGTTCACATGGGAGCAAGTTAGCAAGGGCCCTGCCACAGTTGTGTTGATAAAAGATCACATGATGAACATCCGAGGACAAGTGAGATCGTGTGTTGGGCTGGAGCAAGAAGGCTTCCTGGAGGGGGCAGGGCCTGGGGCAGCCTGCCCTCCCTCGGGGTCCCTCGCACTCACAGCCCTGCCACCTTCATTGGGAGGCTGTTGTTCTGTGATCTGCTAGCTGCCCTCCACGTCGCAGGGATAATGAGAAAATGATGGACGAGCCTCCATCAGGCCCCATGTCCCAGCCCTTAAGCCTGTCCTCACCCATGACAAATGACCCCACCACCTGCACAAGGTCTTTTCAACAGGCCCAGCTGTGGCGTTGGTAACGTTGCTAGAGATTTATGTTGTCTTCCCTGGATGGTTCTTCCTCTCCCTGTTTCTTAATTTCCTCAAAATGGGTGTGTTTTTATTTATTCATTCCACAAACAGTCCCTGAGCTTCCCCAAGGCCATCCATCCTCTACCTCCTTGGTGCCGATGCCTAAGCCCATTTGATGCAAGGAAGACAGGCATCTCCTGAGCATCGGCTATGAGCAGCTTGAGGGGTACACGGGTTGCCACAGCCCCTCAAATCTTGACAAAGAAACTTTACTGACTCACTCTATCTCTAGGACAGCCCTAGCCCACTCAGCACACAAGGTGTCCAGCTCGCTAACCTTTGACCAGGTGATTCTGGTTCACACACACGCACGGTCTTCCGATGGAGCAGGCAGCCCCTCCTCAGGCCACACATGACAGAAAGCATCTTAGTTAACTTAGGTAAATTAAAAGGGGAAAACGGCAATCCTGACAATTCTGACAAACAATGTCTTGGGGAAAGTGAGCCTGCCTCGCTGTACAGAAAGAAGACGGGGAGCAAGTCAATGAGCTGTCTATCACCTATGGAACATGGGGTCTTCTCTAGAGAGATATGAGACAGCACAAGCAAAGATGACAGCCTGGGGCCCTGTCACACACACACTCACACACACACAAGCTACCGACCATCTCCTTGAAGATAGTAAAGGAACAGACTACTGGCTTAGTCTAAGGAACTGTGGAATGGGCAAACCAACTCTATCACCTGCCAAGCACAGAGAACTAGCCTGTGTCCTGTGACCTTGGCACACTGGGTTAACACACTATCTTGGAGATGGTGAATTCTCTGACCTATGAAAGTCCCCTCAGAGGCTTTCCTCCTGCCTGCCTGAGGGGCAGACATTTTCACTTGACTCACTGGATGAGAAAAGTCCTTTATTTGTCTTTTCTCCTCCTCAAACAATAGATAAACCTAGTAATTTTGCTTTTAATAAAAGTCTGTACCAAGCACGAGAGACCATCCTCTTAGGGTCTCCAATGAATTTGGAGTGTGTGTGTCGGTGATTGCTTGGCACCCCAGCTGACATTCCATCTTGTATATAATACTCCCTTGGAGGCTGAGGTACCTGGGGCTTTCCCCATCAGTGATGCAGAGACTAGGGGTAGCCTATCTGTGGATGCTGTGGTGTGACTGCGCTTACACTGGAGCAATTAAATGGAGAGATAGGCAGCCTTCTTGCACGTGTTTAATATATTCCAAAGATGTGTCATTAACAGCAATTTCCATCTCCAAATGTTCCCATTTGCTTAGGTCCATGCATAAAATATTAGCCTTGACAGCAGCTCAGGCCTGCTGCACAAGGGCCTCCAAGGGGCCTCTGGCTCACTGCCACAGAGACGTTCATGGAGTGGAGGGTGGGGTTGTGCTCAGATGAATTTGAAGTCTAGCATGAGACCCCCAGCTACAAAAGTAAAGCCCACAGACCTAGCTGACCTGTCTGTACCCTAACGCTTGGAAATCTGCGACTAGCTGGGGTGAGAGCCCTCTAACAAATGCAAAGACTAGGCGAACCCAGCTTCCATATTTATGGAATCAGACACCACATCTTATGGAATTCCTGCCTCATGCTCACCACCTTCCTGGGGATTAACCTAATATGGTTTCTGCCATTGGGGACTCTATTAGTCAATCAGCACACTCCATTATTCTGTCACTATAGACCTGGCCTGGATCCTAAGGCTTAGAATACAGCAGAGAATAAGTCAGGGAAGTAAGACGGGAGGAAGGGAAGGGAAGGGAAGAAAGCAGGAAAGGAGAGAGGGAAGGAGGGAAGGGCAGGGAGGGAAAGAGAGGAAGGGGAAAAGATGCAAAGAGAAAGGTCCTCCCCTGCCTTGGGAAATCTTAAAGCTTTTTTTTTTGTTTTGTTTTGTTTTTTGGTGGGGGTCAGGGAGAGGCTGGAAACTAAGGTACTCGGCAGTTTGGGAAAGCAGGCACCTGGAGAGCCATAGCTAACAAATAGTCTGATGGCGTGTCACAAGGAAGGAGCTGCCTGCAATGTCACTGCTGAGCAGGGATCACTATACCCTCGGAGAGTCTTGAACTCCTGTGAAGGTGGAGTATAAGCTTGGGGACCAAGGAAGAGGGATGGACTGTGGGGAGACAGCAACCAGGACCAGCTCCCAGAGGGAGGAGCATGTGCAGACCATCCTGAATAAGAGGAAGAAATCTAAAGGAGAATGTGTGCTAGGTCCAAGCCAGGGTGCGCAGCCACTATCTCTGTTGGAAGAGCATCTTGCTGCTGAGGAGGCCCAGAAGAGGAGAAAAAGCAGGCAGGGTGGCATTGCCAGGGCAAGGGTGCTACTTGCTCCAACGGGGAGCCTGACTAAATACCAAAAATCTATAGCCTGGCTTTCAAAGGCTCCTACTAGGCGTGATCAGCTACTTGCTGGGGGTCCCTGAGTCTCCAGGTCAAGCCTCTATGGTAAGCTCACAGGAGTTTGATAGAGCCAGAGTGTAAAGTTGGAGAAAACATGAAGAAGTTCAGGCTAATCCCTGCTGGGACCCCTGTGCTTGTGAAGCAGGGACAAAGCTGGGGTATCACTACCTCGCAGACTCAGGAGGACATTCTGTGCTATTTCCAACAGGGTGGCACTGAGGACAAGAAAGGCCAAAGGATGGTCTCGCATACAGACTATAGAGTCAACTAACACAAAGGCCTCAAAGTAGAAATGGTCTAGGGTAGGGCATGGTGCAGAGAAGTAGGTTGTGGAACAGTCATCAGATAGAAAGCAAACATCTCAGAGACAAGCTATTTCAGGTACCACCAGCATGGACTCTACATCGGATGCTTCTTCCTCTGAGATGCCCTCCTGGACATCCCAACCCCGACCTCAGGAGATGTGATGCTCTGGGCCAGGATGAGTCAGCTACATGCCTGATCATCAGCTGTGTCCAGTGGGTCAGCAAAGTATGTCCCTCCCCTGACACCCAGGTTCACACAGTAAGAACCAATGATAAAGAGAAGTGACCATGCCCTCTACCTCTACCCATCACGGGCAATCTCACCTCAGATACTAGGAATTAATTGCACATGTAACCAACTGGCCTGGCTCTTCCCTAAGGATCATGCTAGCCCCTCCAAGCCCTCATGGTATTGAGAAGCACCCAGGTTACAGGGCATGCGATCATGCAGCCCTCGGTCTTAGACAGGGACAAGCACCCACTGTTGTGGCGGGCAAGAGGCATGGAAAGTGGACAGTCATCCACTGCACGTCGGACCAATGCTTCGTGGCCCAGCCTACAAGGTTGGTGTGATCCCAGGAAGTTCCTCAGGATGGAGGTGGAGCTGAGGTTCAGTGAAGAGGGGGTGACAAGCGTCATACAGAGTCCATGCATTTACCTACCGGGCAGCGGTGTGACACCTGGTATGTACTGCCGAGTGACCGGAGTGGCAGGTGGTATTGAAAACAGGCCATCTGTGTTATATTCGTCATTAATAAAGCGAACTCATCACAGACAACCTCTCCTCAAGTACCCAGTGTTGACCACAGCAACCCGGGAGCTGGAATCACCACCTGAAGCTGTCCTGGGGGGAAGGGGGGATTGCATATAAATGGTGAGAAGGGTTGACACAAGCAGCACACAGCCTGTCCCACCCAGCCCGCTTCCCCGAGGAGGCAGCAACCTAGAAGCACCATGCTGTCCCCACCCCCACGGGGGCTGCAACTCCAAGAGCTTCTCCAAGCTGAGCGTTGATACTGAGAAAAGATCAACCATGTATTATTCGAAGTCAGCCAAGCGAATATAACACGGTCGATCTCCCTTCAAGTACCAGCAGAGGTGTTGAGCGGAGGCCGTGACATCCCGGGCGCAGGCTGCAGCGGGCACCGACGGCTAGTGGACCAGGTGAAGTACATTACAAACAATTACTTTCCAGCTGGTCGACCATCCGTCCCATACCCCAGAGCAGAGATGAGTCCATGGTCTTCCCTGAGGTGGCCTCCCTGGAGGGATTTGATACCGAAAAGGGGTTCACCGAGCAACATTCGTCCTCCAGATGCAAAGTTGCTCGGGTAACCTCTCTCCGAGTACCACGGAGAGGCTCAGATGCTCAGAACGAGGCCGATGGCTGAGTTTCCAGAAGAACCATCCCGGAGCCCCTCAGAGTTTGTACCTCCCCGTTCAGCAAGGAGCCACCCTCCACCACGTGAAAGCAATTATTCCATCACTTCCCCAGTCCAATCTATCACCCTTTCACCGTCCAAGAATAACTATCTAAAGCCTTCCCAGACAACCCTGAGACCCAGGTAGAGAGGAGTTGATCAGGGCAGGAGTGGATGCAGAGCTCTGCTCACTCTATCTCTCCTTTGTAAGCTGGAGATCGGAGATGCTCTGAGACCCTGTACATATACCGCACCACCCTCCCAGAGACGATGACTTCCAGAAGCAAGAGGGCAATGACTGCATCATCCAGAGATGCTCCTCCTTGGGCCCACCCAACCACTGCAGCCTCACAACCCTGGCATCCCCACCCTATCGCATGCCCCTCCCCCCACAGTGATGTCATAGCAAGAACTGCTTGACCATCCAGCCCCATAAGCCAAGCATGTAAAGCTTCAAAGATAAACATGGAGGGAGGAGAGAAAGAACAGCGGAAGGAGATCCCGCAGGGTCCCCTCGTGCCAGTGTGTATGGCAGCCCCGCACGAACACGCCAGCGAGGGCTCTCCAGTAAGGGTCAGGATCCATTGACTTAGGCCATAAGCAGAGTATGGATTCTGTGTTCGCCACTCATTTTAAAACTCTTGGAGTGTGACCAACATCAGAATCCCTTCTCTGATTTTGGCAAGAGTTCACACAGGCTTCTAGCCTTGCTGCAGGGCAGCAAGAAGGCTGGTCACATGCAATGTGTCATACGGGGAAAAGGTGCCACGGGCAGCTTCATCTAGGTGTTCTGGAAACTGACCTGTGTGACAGAGGCTCTTCCCCCAGCTGGCATCACCTCCTAGACATGCTCCTAAGAGGCACACAGTGGTGATGATGGTGGCTTAGCGGTAGATACAAGATCCAGTCAACAGCATGGGGAGGGAAGCTTGTCCAGGTTCTTCCTCCAAGCACTTGTCCTGAAGAGATGTCCAGCCACTGACCAGTTCCAATACGATGATGTAGCCTCTGGAGTCCTTTGAGGTAAAGATCCTTTTGGAAAGAGAGCCATCATGAAACCTGGTGCTTAACACACCCCAGATAGTATATTAGACCCTGGAAACATCCACTCTAAAATGACCTCCCCTAAGGGCCTAGCCTCCAGGACAAAGTGACATTCAGCACCAACAATGGATATGTCTTTAAGCCTAGCGCTGGGAGCTGGCAACATGGAAACCCAAGGAAGGGCAGGCCCTAGAATGTTCCAGGTATCAGCTGCTCAGGAAGAGCGGCCTCCATTGGGCATGGAGCGTTCCCGGAACCAGGGTCTTACCCAGAATTTTTCATGAGGCTAGAGGAAAGAGAAGAAGACTGCTCAGTGGATACATGCTCTGGCGCTGTTACACAGTCACATCCTCCAGACGACACCCACCCGCTTCTGAATACTCCAGGAAGCTCTCTGTAAAGGTTTGGGATGGGAAAATAAAGTTTAGCCACATAAAATAACCCCACATGGTGACCAGTCCTTCCTATCACCCCACTAGCTCTAGTCTAAACCCATAGATTTTCCCATCTCAAACACCGCGCCCACATTGATTTTCATAAAAAACATGAGTTTCTTTCCTTTTTTTTTTTTTTTTAAGTAAATTCCATTAAACTAATCCAATTCCCTGTTTAGCTTCCTTGGCTGCGCTGTTGGGCCGTTTTCATTTCTTTTATTTCCCTTGTTATTTCCTCAAATCATTTTCATTAGGATCAATTCTTTCCCATTTAAAAATCTGAACGAAGATTTGATTCCTCAATGTGCGTTCATCTACCACAAATATTACTGCTCATAGCATCCGCCACTCCTGAAGCTGCCCCTTGCGGCTGCCATGTCTACAGAGTACTGTTTCCCCAGGTCAAATGTCACAGCTCAAATGTTGTCAAGAAAATTGGATTCTTCTGCCAATTTGTAGTCAATTGAACACATTTTCCTCCAAGCCATTCTGGTAGTTTGTGGTGTTATTTTGTGATTATTTTATCACTATTATTTAATGTAAACGGGATGAAATGCTGGTCGCCACTATTCATTTCCTAACCCATCCAAAAATGGAGAACAAGGTTTGGTGAGTAATGAGGAAGAAAGAGAAGCAGACAGAGGTGGGTTGAGGGGGTGGGGCGGGAGGGGAAAAACCAGATGGTATGCTAGCACTCCTGAGCCAGTGAGTTGAGGAGAGGAAGCGGGTGGGGAGGGAAGGCTGCCATTGTCCTTGATGCTGTCAAACGACAGAGTTCATTTAGTCAAGGGATCTTCAGAGTAAGGATAGAAGAGCTAGTGTGTCTGCAACTAGGGAGCTTAAGTGCTGGTGTGACAGAGGATTCAGGCTGAGAAGAGCTGATATTGGCATCTCTCCATTGGTTCCCGGGATTGTATGTCTGGTCATGTGGCATTCTCTGAGCCACACCCCTTCCTGTCCTTCCCCATATCCACACCTTCCACTAGCCCATGACATTTACAGAGACCCAGAACTTTGTATCTTGTCCCCAGTGCCACCCCAAGCAGGCTTTGATACTCAAACAAAAGTTGCCTTTGTGTGATTCAACATCAATAAAGCGAATTCACCAAGGGCAACCTCTGCTCAAGAATCAAACGTCAGCACAGGCCGAGAGTGCAGGGCGGGCGCCTCTGCCCCAGGCAGCACCGCCTCCCTCGGCTCTGGCTCCCTGACTCCCACCCTCTAAGGAGGCTGGCGTTACCTCCGATGAGCTGCCAGGTCCAACTGCGAGGCAGACTAGCATGGACTGACCTGCAGAGTTCTATCCTGCTACAGGTGGACAGAGACTTGTACAGATATCCAGGCTTGGGCCGGAAACTGGTCACTCACCCAGAAGCACATGGACACCAAGTCTGAATCCCAAAGTATTTCTCCTAGACAAGTCCTGAGGTAGGTTTGACATAGAAGAAACCATGACTCTCTGTGTAGTAGGGTCCATCCTGCCCACCAATGAAGGCTGACCTAAAAGAGGATAACTCCCTTTCCAAGGCAGCCTCCTGAGAGACCCCACAGACAAACCAGCAACATCAGGGGACAAGGCTCCTGGACCGTCCTCTATTCTCTCTGGCTTCCGAGAGGCCTCAAAGAGGGTTCAACAGAGAAAACATGTCCAACTGCCATTCATTCAGCATCACTCATACCGTGTGCACCTACGAGCATTAGATGGGGTTTCTGAGTTCAAGGAACCTGTGTTCCAGAGGGTGGGAAGAGAGCCACAGAGTAATGACATCCATGCAATGACTATCATAATAAAAGCCAATGGTTTTCCAACTTTCTGGGGGAAACCAGGCACTATCAAAATACTGAACACACATTCAGTGTGTATACATACCTTATAAGCAGCCATTAACACTCTCAGACAGACAAACGGAGGCACAGACAGGCGACAGGCTGACTCATTCAAGGTCACACCATTAGCAAGCATCGGGTGGTAATGAATGCTGCTGGGTCCTCTCCTTCCCAAGGGACACTGGAGCAGGGAAAGGATATCAGCATTCTCATGTCACTAAGTGTTACCGTGAGACGCCTTTCCCCATTCACCAGCCTGACATCTGGTTCTACTTCTTAGAGATCACCACTGGACTGGTGAAACTGGTAAGGAATGAGTAACTGAGTGACTAGTAGCTAGCCCCACCCCGCTGGTGACTGAAATTTGCTCTTCCCTACAGCATGCCAATCACTGGGATGTTTTCTCATCTGAATACAGTGCATGACACAATGGACTATGCTCTTAATAACCATGGCCAGACAACAACAGAGTCACTGAAATAGTCGGTGTCATTTCTGAGAACTCTTACTTTGACAACGTAAGTCCCAGGAAAAGCACTTAGTACAGGGATCAATTTATTTCCTTAACCCGCGCAGTCGAAGAAGCTCTCCCAGGAAGATTTTAGTGCCGAAAGGAGATTGGCCATGTAATACTCATCATAAATAAAATGAACACACCATGGGCAACCTCCATTCGAACACTTGATTTCGAGAGCTTGTGTTGGTACATCTCAGGCATCTGAGGATGGAGTCCCTGAGAGTTGGGCAGATGGCTACATATTCTAGCCATATGACACATGCCATGTGGCCTAGGGGTCACTTCTTGTCTCCTGCCTGTGGTTAGTGTCACTGTCCAGAAGAAGCCTCCGGAGCTTGCCACGCCCACATGGGTGTGTCCTAGAGATCAGTGGGTAGGCTTCTTATCAGAACTCCACCAGGGAATGAAACTGCCTCTTCTAGGGAGCCCAGACTGCATGGTCAGAGGGGCTGGTGTAAACACAATGGTAGATGCTGTAAACTCAATTCCTAGATCTGACTTTGACCTTTCCCTAAGGTGCTTGAGGGACACATTTTACACCTTAGAAGGTGGACTTTATGTGATTTGCCAGAGTAATAAATACTCTGGAATACTACAGAATACCCCGCCTCGTTCCAAAGTAGACCCCGCCCTCCCTGAGTCCACCAGAGAGCCAGGGATACACTGGGCGTGGACAGCATCCCTCTTCCTAGATCCACCCATGGTGAACCATCCCTTCACTTACCCTGCAGAGACGCTAACACCACAGCCCCACCCCAGAAATTCCTCCAAGGCGGGATTTGGTACTGAAAAATAGGTCAACCGTGTATGATTCGTCACAAATAAAGCGAAGGCAACGCGGATAACCTATCTTCAAGCACCGCGCGTGGGTACCAGCGTCTCTTCTCCGAAGCTGGCTTCCTGCAGGAAGTCCCCCACAGCAGGCTACTGCACTGACCGCCAGAGGGCTTGAGAAGGCATCACACACCCCAGGTCCAACCCACCCCCCCCCATACCCATGGTCATCAGTGCCAAGGATACAGTGTCTAAGGGTCCTTACAGGGTCTGGTGATGGAGGTCCTAGATGCACAGATTTTATCCTGTTCATCATAGGAGTGGAGAGTCCCTAGCTTCACACTGGGATGGAGGCAAACACCTATGACCCTCACCTTACGTAGGCTTTGTTTCTAGGGATTTCCTGAAGAGTTCACAGAGAGGTTGATTCTGCAATACTCATTATAAAAGTAAGGTCAGCACTAAATGGCACTGACCTCTGAGTCATGGCCTCATCCCTTGGGGTTAGCAAACCTTCAGGGTGTTTTCCTAATAATAGATTGTACTTTTTAGCTAATGGTCCACTGAACATGAGATAACAAAGAAATGAACAATAAAACTTGCTTGGTTGACAGTAAGTTCACATAGCTACCTGATGACGGCAGGCCCATGCCCATCCCAGAACCTGCCTGATGATGGTGGGTCCACGTCCACTCCAGGACCTCCCAGATGATGGTGGGTCCATGTCCATCCTAGACCTTGACGGAAGACAGTGGGTCCATGTTCACCCCAGAAGCTGGCATTACAATTAGGCATCCTGCCGAGGTGGAAAGTAACAATGGGAAAGGGGATCTGGTGTCTTTAACCAAACAAATTCATGATGCAAAGGACACCAGTGAGGGATGCAGGGAAGGTGGCAGCAGGGGGCGGAGACTGATTCAAGAACTCAACAGACAACTTGGAGCTTTTAAGTCAAAAAGAGAACCCCAGAGAATGTCTTTTAAATGATACAACTAACTCTAAAAAAGAAGGAATAAAAATTACATTCGAGAAAAAAAACTGATGGACAAAACACTGGCTGGGTTATCATCTGGTAAAGTCACCAGTGCCCAATAGGAAAGTCTTAGAAGACAAAAGAACGAGGAAGGACTGTAGTATAGACGTCAGGGATCCAGCAGGTTATCCTAAGGCTATGACCAGCAGACAGCAAAGGAGAAGGAACATGGTGATGTTACTCAGGTAAGCCCACTGTTCAGCTAAAGGCCCAACCCAGTACCAAGACTACACAGGGACACCTCTACACATGTGTAAAAACCCTGGGGAGATGTTCACCCACAGCTCAAGTTAGTCGGTGTACAACCCACGGCTACATCTGAAAGAAAGGAAGACCCTCATGTGTTAAGGAAAAGAGAACTTAACTCAAAACATGCTCTCTCCCTGCCCTTGAGGGGCCTAGGGGAGCCATTCTGGAGGTCACTCCCTGCCCTTGAGGGTTCCCAGGATATAGATTAGAAGGGTCAAAAATGTGAGCAAGGACAGAAGCTGTGCGTGGGTATGCCTCAGTGAGTGAGTCTTCTCTGTGCATGCGTGAAGATCTGGGTTCCACCCCACCCCACCCCCCATTTTGGAGAAAAGAGAAAAGAGGAAAGGGAATAGTAGAGAGGGGACAGAAAGGGAGGAAGGGTAGCGTCTGTGAGTCATACTTGTAAGAATGACAAAAATCCTCATTGCATTGAGATAAATTAAGAGCTGAGAAATAGAAGCCCCTGTTTAAAGCAAACAAGTGGTCACTAATAAAGCAGTTTGTAATACTGAGGACCCAGCTTAAACAATTGTAAGACTTACATTTGCATTTTTTTTCAACAGAAAAAAACGCATTGCAACAGTAAAGAAAGCAGTGTGTGGGGCATGTCACATCTACAGCAGTCAGGAGCAGTGGAGAATCTGATCATAATGCTTTCATCTTAACCCCTCTCGGCTGTGGTGGGGTCTTTTTGGAGACATCTATTAAGTCTTCCTGTCATCGTTCCTTAGGTTAAGCACAAGTGAAATGATGATTTATATTTTAAATAAAATGATTAGACACAGGGTATAGTTATCCTGTGAAATACTTTTCTCTTTACCTCTCTTTCTATTTGTATGTAAGTCTCAGAAAGGAGTTTGAAATTCCTGAAGTTATTTATGTGTGGGTAGAAACTTTTCTAATTTCTTTAATTTAATTGTTTCATATTGCTTTTATTTTTATCATGAGCATACATCTTTTTAATAAAATAGTAATAGGAAGAATAAATCCTCTTTTTACAAAGAGGATGAAGAATTGGAAAATAGTTCTTCCACTGTCCTCAAATTTCTTCTGAGATCCCAGCCAACATAGAAAATCACCCACTCACTTATATCCCCACCCCGAAAAATGCTGGCCCCTGGACCCTATTCCAGGATTTCTTAGCACGTATGAGTCCTCCCTATAAGAAGAGATTTACTAGTGGAGGAGGGGGGTTGTTACTTTTTAAAAAAGCCAGAGGTACCATGAGTGCCACTACATCCATGCCTTGAGTTAGTAACATGGGTATCTACCTCAGTGTTGGCAATGCCCTCCATGAAGGGACTGGATGGGGTCAGGGGACACTGGAAGGAACCACATGTTCAAGGACGATGGTACAAACCCCGCCAGGAACGTGGCTTCCTCACGATTGGTATCAGGTCCAAGGAAACACCTGGTGAGATGTGATACAGAAAACAGGTCTGCCCTGTATTGGGCATCATTAAATAATGCAAGCTCACTGTGAGCAACCTCCCTCCAAGTACCGGGGGATGGCACCTCTCACAGTATTCCTTTATCTTCTTCACAGTGGGGCACCTTGGGAGTAGCCACTGAGAGTGGACAGGACCCTGAGAATAAGTGGGCCAAGTGGCTTAAGTCCCAACCAGGCCCACGCTCTCTGACCAACCTCTGGTTTATCGGCCCCAAGTAAGTGCCAAGAAGAAGCTGATTCTTCACTCGTTGTGCAATGTTTACTGAGTCAAAGGTGGCAGAGCCATGCCCACAGCAAACCACAAGTTTGCAAGGCAGGTTGTCCTGGGGATGCTGGGTGAAGCTGAGCATCAAAAACTTCACTTCAGAATATGGAATGGCTACAGATAACTCAACACAGGCTCACAATGTCCCGGGTCCCATTCTAGTCTGTATCCCCAAAGTTAACTAGCCAAGGCTGCTTCTAGTTGTTCTTCCATGGTAGAGTTAGGCACTAACCAAAACAGAAGCTAGCCAGTGTGTTTAAACATTTAAACAGAATCTCCCAACAGTGTCTCTGGTCTCTTCAAAAATCAGCAGTGTCCTAGGCAGTCGTATGTGAGTCACCTTGGACACTGGGGTTAATGTACAAAATATGTAATTGGATGAAGGTACTTTTCACAGGTTCAACCATCCAGAAACCCACCTTGGATACAGTAGTGGCTCAAGAAGACCTCTGAGGCAGAGTTTGACACTAGAAGAGAGGAGAGCCGTGTATGACTCGTTTAGATGAATCGAATTCATCACGGCCAGCCTCTCTCCAAGTATCACACATGATCACCGGCGAAGAACAGTGGCGAAGATCACATCAACTCTCTCGAAAAGGTGACTGCTTCCACTGTCCTGTGAAGAAGGGGTGGGACAGCATTGGGTAGTGGGCCGAGCCGAGTGACATACACCTACATTAAGTGCATGCTCACCCGAGGCACACTTACCTGAAGGGGGATGCTGATAGCCTTGAATCTGGTTAGTCCTCCTGGACCAGAGGGGGCTCTGTTCCACAGCTTCCATGAAGAGAACATATTCCAGAAGCTCCTGTGGTAGTGTGGTGATGTCAGGACAACCATGCCTGCTTCTCAAGGCTGGTATCATCTCACAGACTCTCCTGTGGAAAGATAGGATACTGAGGTTAGACAACTGGAAGATAGATCCAGCAGATAAGTTAAGGCACATGCTTAGTAAAGTACAATTCAGTCACACACCCAGGAGAGAAGGGAATTCAGGTCCCTCATGGGAAGTCAACATCATGTCCACATCTGAAGTCAACATTTCAAGTAGGCTGTGATAGTGATGCAGCGGCTACCACGAATGCCTCATGGCATCTTATGTAAACATACACCCCTAAGACCACAGTTCATCCTGGTCCACTGAGCAGGCACAGCCATCAAGTCCATTGACACATCCCCAAACTTGATAGGATCTCTGGAAACTCTTCTTTGAGTGGAATTGATGCTGAGGGTTGGTGACTAGGTGGCCCACAGGGTGAACAGAGTGCATGCCCCTCTGGTCAACCAGTCACACACCCTGAATGGTGCTGGCACCAACATCTCTTCCGGAAGATGACCTCTTTTCAAAGTCTTGTAAGCTGATACTTGGGGGGCTGAGCCACAGCTGCCTCACCAAGGTTAGCACGGCCCACTGATGAGAGGCCTACAGATGGATCAGATGCTCAGGTAACCCGACCAGGTGACTTACAGCTAGCTCAAGCACACTGTCCGTGGCCAAACATCCATACTTGGCTTCTCTACCAGCTTGACTGAACCGCCATCTTTCTGCAAGTTGCCATCATGTCCAGGAAATCCTTAGAGGTAGCATTTGGTACTGAAAAAAGTGTTGTCCGTGAATGATTCGTCACAAGTAAAGCGAATCCACCACGAACAACTTCTCTTCAAGTACCACAGAAAAGCAGAGACAAGACAGACAAAGGGCCCCTTCCATTTCTCCAAGGGCTATGGTTTCCAACCACCAACCTGCAGGCAGATTGGATGCTGAGTGTTAGTGAGGTGGGGGCAAGTGCTCTAGAAACACAATGGACTGGGGCAGGGATGGCCACTCACCTCCCTTGCAATGATGCTGACATTGTCCCCTTTCTCTGTCTTCCTTGGTTCTAGAGTTCACACTGGAAGGTTTTCAAGATGAGAAGGGAGCCCACTTGCTGTAGGTCAGAAGTCCTCTGCAGGTATATAGACCCTGGGGTGTGTGGATGGGGACTTGCGTTTCTCAATGGTGAACATATGGTTAGTCACATCAAGGTCCTGAGGGGACTATAAAAGTCCCACTGCAGAAAAATCCAACCAAGGCTACTAGCATCCTCACATGAATCAAGAGAAGGGTCATTGAGCTCTACATGATCCCAGGCGATCCTCCACTCCTACTGTCTCATCTCCAAGAAATCAGTTTCAAGAAGAAGAAGAAGACCATCACAAATGGCTTACCCAAATCCTAGAAGCAACCTTGTACGAGAAGGACCAGTTACCATCTCCACTAGGAAGCTAACTATTCCTTAGGGCAGCTTCCCAAAGCTCCAGTAAGAACCTATCTCTCACCCCCCATGTCCCACCTGCCCCCGTGGTTCCATAGAACATATTCACTAGCAAAGTCCCTCGGGGCTTCACTTCTTTTCCATGGCCCCACGTTTCTCCCTGATGGAAACCTGGCTCTCTCCTGAGGACTTGGAAAGTATGCATCTTATTTCCTACAGTTCTGGCTAGCCGGGGGTAGTTCCCCACCTCTATTTTGTTTCCCAGTCTAACAACTCATTTGTGGATGTATCATCAAGATCCCCAACATTGGTCCTATGACTTCCTCATTTTGTGACCCTTTCTTCCATCTTCTCAGCCTTTCAGTCCGTCCAGGGTCATTGCCTTAGCTGAGATAGCCACTCGGGGACTGTGGTTCCGCCAACATCACTGTTGTACTACTTTGGGCCCCTCCTCTTCCTACATGCTCACATCTGATGGTGGCCCATCCAGTCCCTAGGTACAGCGGCTAGCCCTACCTTGAGAGCACCCCCCAGTCTCCACACTTCCAACTGGGAAGATCTCTCATCCTGGTGATATCTTTATCAGCTCTCGAAAATCTGTACAACAGCCCACATGGATTCTCTTGTCACTGCTCTTGACCAATGTGTGGAACATGAAGTTGGGATATAAATAAGAATTTAACTTAAAAAAAAAAATCCCCAAAAGAGGGTCATGGGAAGGCCTCAGCCTTCCCCCAGCATCAGTTACGATAACAACTTTCCTGCAAATGAGCAAGTGCATGAAACAAAACCCAGGCATTTCCCAGTGAACTTCCCACTATGAAGCAAGACAGACCGAGAGCCTTTTTCAGCAAGATGTGTCAGTCAGGAATCTTCTCTGGAGCAAAAGCAGTGAGGGTGACCACTTATGTGCCAGCTGATACGTTTCTACCAGGGTAACACCAGAACGCCCTTACACTCGCTTGACTCCACAGACTCATTCAAATAATCAAAGAGTAAGGTTCACCCAAAGCAGGAAACACAGTATCTGCTGTGTGATTCTCTCCCTCCCATGATGGTCTGGAAATGATACCAGCACCCTCCTGAATAGCACAACCCTTCCATCAGTGCTTAGACTCTTGTCAGGAAGCACAGGTGCATCATAAGGCAAGCGTGTGACTGTCATTATACATACCTGGACTAGCTGCTGAAGCCAAGTTCTCCTTACGGAAGGTGCATTGCAGTCCAGAAAGCCCTCTATAGCAGCACTGGGAACTGGTTTGTCATTGTATGATCAGAATAAATAAAGCCAAGGGCGCAGGGATTACGAATCTGCAAGCACCAAACGTGACCACCTGTGAGCACCGCCATCTCAGGACCATCCACCATGCAGCAAGTCTTCCTAAGAAGGGATTGAGGAGCAAGTGTTAGGAGAATTGGCCACACTCCTTGTTTTTCCCTCTAGCCAAGTGAACAACTGTTCCTGAATTGGCTGAGGTCAATAACCCTTTCTCAATAAGATTACTATTCCCTTATAGGACTCAGCATCATGAAAGGTAGCCATAGATTTGGGTGGGAGGGTGGGGTGGGGTGAGGGCTGAATAGATGATTCTGGAGAAAAATGTTCTTTTGGAAGAACTCAGCATAGCCCATTCCCGAAGTCTGAGGCAGGGGTATTAACATGCCTACAATTCTGGGGGCCTCACTAGTGTAGCCTGAGTGCTGAGAGTCTGGAACAAACAAGCCTGTGACCTTGCGAGCATGTCCTGTGGTTTCTGGTCCATCATTCCTTCCTGGGCTTTGGGCTTCCTTCTGAGAATCTTACATAGATAGGCCGTTTAGTCTTCACTTTTAGGAGCTGACAGCACCGCTCTCTGGCAAAGAGACGAAGCAGAGCTGAAGCATCCCGACCTCAGAAACGCCCTAAAGGTGGTGTGTATGTGTCAGGGGCTATCAGATACCCCTAGCACCTGGATTTACCTGGGCCAAACATACTCTCACGTACCTCAGGCCAATCCTGATAGGGCTCTTGTATGAAGCTGGCATTCATCTTGAATGGATTCCATCCAGGATTGGTCACCACAAAGGGAAGAGTCATCCGGGCGGCAGGAGCTGAGCTTCCTGTCCGCCACCACCATCATCCCTGAAAGTGAGAGGCCGAAGAACAGCATCTTTCCTTATAGCAGGGATACAGGCCAACCTCCTTCTTCCAGAAGTCAATAAAGCTGGGTTCTCCTTACCTTTTGTGTGTGATCGCCACCAGCACAAAAAGAAAGGAATCAAATTTCTTCCAGAGCCAAACAGCAGGACAGGGTAGTGTCTGTGCCTTGGTGGTGTGTAACCAGAAGGGGATGCCAAGGACAGGACCTCAGTGGGAACAAAGGAACAGGGTCAAGATGGCTTATCTTTCACAAGCCTGAATTCCGGGGGTGTTTTTGAATGGATGTAACCCTGAAAACCAGACTGTCCCTAGGGGAGATGTGACTACTTCTCAAGCATCTCATGGCTTCTCCCCACTGCCTAGCCATCCAGAAAGGGTTTGGCCCACATGCTCTGGCTGGGGAAGGCTACATCCCTGGCATCAGCTCACCCTTCAAGCGCATCCTGGCACTGAAAACTGGTAGAAGCAGCGAAGGGTGTCCGGGAAAGGATAGCAAGTTCGTCGCAAGCAGGACCATGCTTCCTCGGGGGCTTCTCCACCGGCACTATCCGAATAGCATCCTGAGGGAGCTGCAGGGCTCATCTGAGGCTCACACAAGGCACGCGGTCTCACATCTCGTGTGCAGGGAACCCTTCCAAAAAGCAGAGTTTGATATTCAAAAGGAAGCTGTGTCTCGTTCACAATAAGCAAACAGAACATGAATGACCTCTGTTCTCAGAGAGCTCCGTCAGGAAAACCAGGGCCTCTTGTCTACTGTTCCCTTGGCCTCCAGAAGATTCTTCCCATGACAAACTGAATCCCTAGAATCTAAGAGGTGAATTTCCATAGTCTGTAAGAAAGCACATGAGCTTACATCAACCACTCACTGCAACACATTGGTCCTAGGGCTAAAATCTGGTCTGACAGAAAAACCCATACCCACAAGGGCCAGGTTCAGGAAGCTTCCTAAGGGAGGTCAATTTAGAAATGATTCTGTCCTCCCTGAGAGGTAAGCTGGATGGCAAGAAGCCAGAAGCTGGTGGAATATCATGGAAGGGCAATGGCACCATGGGCATTACCTCTTTGGATAACGTCGAGTGTTGCTGGTAGATACAACATATCGGAATCCTCCTGCCCCAGAAGCTGTGGATCCAGGAACTGC
Source organism: Mus pahari (assembly GCF_900095145.1). Classification (NCBI taxonomy): domain Eukaryota; kingdom Metazoa; phylum Chordata; class Mammalia; order Rodentia; family Muridae; genus Mus; species Mus pahari. The sequence goes on along the minus strand of NC_034596.1, from coordinate 103,733,037 downwards.
TCTTTAGAATTGACTGGAAATGGAGGGTTACAGAGTCAGATGGCCTCAGTCATCAATAACCTGGTGCTGACAAGTCCTGTATGGGGCTGACATAGGCAGCCCCTCCTTGAAGTAGCTCTTATATCTGGGAAGTCCATCGAGGCATGATTTGATTTGAAAGAATAATCACCTGGCATTTGTACAGAAGGTGGCCTTTCACAACTGACCACAGTTCGATCATCATCAAAAGGTAGCATATTGGCTCAATGCTCACTCATGATGGATAACGTAGGGTAGATGGAGGAGATGGAGCACACACACTACAAGAACATGCAACATCACCTCCAGCCCCCAGTGGCTACACGTGTTGTCCACAGACCGGCAGCATTAGCATCACTTGAGAGCTTGCTAAAAATGCAGAATCTTGGTCCCTCCATCAGAATCTGCTTTTTAACAAGATCCCTAGGTGACGAATATCTTAGCAGCACTGAGCAGTTTGAGAGCCCCTACTCTAACCAAAAATGTGTACATGCATGCATGCGTGTACACACGCACACACACACACATCCACACCCCCCCACACACGCACACATACACCCACACACACGCACCCACGCACGCGCACACACACACCAGATTATGGAATGAGCTGAAATGGTATGCTATTGACCAGGTATGTCTAAGAAACAGTCAGCCCAAAGGAAGCCATAGGAACAGATAGAGAATGACTTAAAGCAGCAGCGGCGGCGGCAGGAAGTAGCCATATTAACACCTGCATTAACCACAGGAAGTCTATGCTCCGAATGGATGCTGAGGAGAGTGGGTGCTGGACCTAGAAGACCCTGGCCAAGTTCTGTCTACCTAAAGAGATACTTGACGCAGTCCCTTCCCAAGGAGTTCCTCTGAACTAAGACTTAACAGCAACAGACAGGTGTTCTCAGTGTTCTCCAGATCAAGCACAAAGAACCAAGCCACCAAAGCTGTTGCCACCTCCAAGCTGTCAGTGTGAGAATACATGAGGAGGGGGTGCCTTCTGAGGTCACTGCATTTGTTAAGAAGAAGCCTCAATCAATTCTCCCTCCCTGTGGCAGGTACCGATGTCCATTAGGGGAAGTCACCACTGTGCTCTAGAACCTTCTGAAGCAAATCCAGATATGGGACAAACAATGGTTGTCCCATTTAGTCTCCATAAATATGGTGAGCACACTATGGACAGCCACCTCACAAATGTCAGAGAACCACCGCATCGAGCAAAACCTCAGTATCTCCTCCAAAGTCCCGGCTCCTCTAGATCTCTCAGGATGCAGACCACACGGTTAGCCAGCCAGTGTCACTCAAGCACATGCTTGTGGAGCCAGTCACACTCTAGAGCAAGGGGCCGGGGTCTGACCCCAGTAACTATCTCTGAGACTGGCTTCCCATCCAAAAAAAAGAACAATTTGCTGAGTCATGAAAACTGTGCTATCTAACCATGACCAAGCCACATAGGAACACCTGGACTCTTTAAGCAAGATCCTGAGGTGGGATTAGAGTGCAGCTCTTACACATCAGTTCTGTACTCTCTTGCTTTGTGACCACATAAGCCTAACCCATGCATCATGCACCCGGCACCTCTTTAAACAACTGTCTTGTCATCCCGGAAGTCCACTAGGGCTGTATTTGATACTCAAAAAGAAATTATCCTTGTATGATTCATCCAAAAGAGCCAACACACCAAGGATAATTTCTCCTCAAGTATGAAACAGTAGCACAGCAGGAATACCAGCATCCATAGGCCTCTTGGGAGAGATCACCACTCCTCACACGTGGCTGCACCCAATACACACATGCACCATGCATGCAGTTCTACTGATGGCCATTCTAAGCACCAGGGAGGTGAGATGCTATAGAAATGACTCCCAGGGACTCAGCATGACAACCTCACATAAACTTCTTCTAAGGGTAATGGTGGCTGGGGTCAAGAAGCCAGGCAGTGTCCATCTTAAGTGGAGCAAGCATTGTGGGTGGCCCTCCTGACCCATGGCATGGGGTCTTCTGTGCTAGAAGCTGCTACAGAAATGATATCACTACTGAGTCACAAGCACCCCCTTGTAAGTCCAGCACAAACTCTAAGCTCCAACACCCACTCACATGACTGACAGAGAATGTCTGTCTCAACATTGGCTCCCAAATCCAAGGAGAGGTTTGCATACCACCACCATGGCTGCCAGCAGTCAGCTCACAGCATACAAAAGGTTGGGCTGGCACATGGTCAATGATGAGCCTAGTCCCTACAAGAGCCTGATCTCTCCCAGCCCTGGGAGCCATATGCATTGGACCCCAAGAGGACTCGCGAGTGACACACGCAACAAGGAGCATAACACGGCGACACCCTTGTCCAAGGACGTGTGATGGGAAGTGGCAGTGGCAGGATCCAGGCGCAGGAAGCCAGGCTGCAGAGTCTGCGCACTTGATACTGAAAAAGTGGATGACCCTGTACGATTCGGCATGAGTGAAGCGAAGAGGACAGGGATAACCACTCTCCAAGTACCAAAGCTCGGCCTGGAAAGCAAAGCCACCGCCTCAGGTAGACGTGCTACGTCTTCCAGGTGGGGTCCTGGGGACGAATTAGACGCTGAGCGTTAGCAGACTGGGTCACACACACCAAGCAAGGGCATGCACACTGGGGTACCACGTCACGACAGCACATCAAAAAAACCACGGCCCACACCAGCACAGACCTGACCATCAGCCTGGGAAAGCAGGGACCCAGGCTACACACAGCGCATGCTTTGGGACCCACCCGTATCGAACAAGGAGAGGGGGATGTACCCGAGGTCTTTCCTGAAGTCATCTTGCGCCCATGAAGCCGTTGGTGCATGAAGGAAACCCAGGAAGCAGTTTGTCACACACAAGATGGATACACACGGTCATGCACACACATACCACATCCCTCGCTGAGTGTGGACGGGATCCAAGATAAGGTTTGATACTCACAGAGAGCTTGCCCTTGTATATTCCATGTCAATAAACCGAATATACAAAGGGCAACCTCGCTTTAAGTACCAAACAATAGCATGGGGCAGGTTCCGCTCTAGCATTCACGGGGGCAGCCTCGTCTCCTGGGACTTAGCCTGGGGAGGGATGATGGGAGATCCGGAATCAGCCAATTAGATGGCAAACACCACCTGCCAGATGTGTGCCCACTGGTCAGCTCTCCATCCAAGGAGCTTGGGCTGGGACAGATCCTTGGGGTGGGGGGAGGACCTTTTCCTGATATTACTGGCAGGTGTTACAACAGACTGAGATTTTTCACTCTCTCAGGAAATACGGAACTCAGACTTTTGCTTTCTGTAGGTAGACCCTGGTTAAGACCACAGTCTTTTCCTTAGAACTTTCTCCATGATGCCTACCTGGTTGGACACTGCACACAGAGGACAGGAGGACCCAATGAACTTATAGAAGACATAAAGCCAATCCTTCCTGACTCCCTAAGAGTCATGGACATCAGTGTCACTCCCAGGACCGGACCCTGCCCCACTAATTCTGCCCCATACTGGAATGGGACAGAACTAGAAGGAAGTTGATGCCATACAGGAGTCAAACTCCACATGCCACTGAATGATGGAACCAGCTCCCCTTTTTGGGACCTCTTCCCCAGAAAAGAGCAGGCAGGGATGGCCACAGGTTTGTATTGAATCATGGCAAGGAAAAACACTCACCTTTTTTGACGGGATGGGTTGCTTCCTTAGGTGCAGGCTGTTGAAACTGTCTCCTTCTGATCTAGGTGCAGCCATAGAAGAACACCAGATAGACAGCAGGGACTGGCAAACCTCAGCCTCTTCCCAAAGAAAGACACCACTTCCAGGAAGTCCTCACTTGGAGATTGGTGGACCAGGCCTGAAATCATTATAAATAAAGATGTACAAACCATTACTCGTATCAAAGCTGGGATAGTCTAACATCAAACTTCTTCTAAGGTTAATGCTATGAGCAGCCAGGTTCTGGAGATGGCTTGGTACAAACAGATGGTAGGCCTTTGGGCCATGGTCTTTTAAAAAGCAAGCCACTGTTGGGTGATTATGTTCAATGCAAGTGCAACAGGCACCACAGTACCCTCCCCCACCCTCAGGAGCAAAAGAACAGGCACCAAGAGGACAAGGAGGAACAGAGACTAGCAGCTTAGCCAGAGGTCCCATCCTAGAAGAAAGAATTGGTACATACCTGAGAAAGTCCAAAGTCACGTTCTATCTGGAGACCTATCCCAAAGATGGAACAGGGCTGGAGTGCTTCCCAGATAGAGTTAGATGTGAGGACAAGTGCCTCTCGCTGTATATCACCATCAATAAAGAGAACGTACCAGAGGCTAGCCTCTTTACAGGAACCAAGAGTTGGGCCAGGGAACAGTGAAGCACCTGGGAGGCCTTGGGCGGAGCACCCGGGCTGATGGAGCAAGTCTGAGCTGGCTGGCACTGCACACTGTGGCCCAGCCCTAACGTTAGTTAACTTCTCAGAATCACTCCAAAACAGGATGATCTTCCAAAAGACTAGGGTGGGAGATGGGAGGGTGGGAAGATGGGCGTGAGAGGGGAGGGGGGGATTCTGTGTAACTTGACAAAAAGTGACAGAGAATGATTGGCATTCCTTTAGACCCTGCAAAGCCACCCTGGCAATAAAGCCTCTACCTGTGCCCATAGATGCAGCTTCCAGGAAGTCCTCGAGATGGTCATAGAAAGAACAGGATTAGAATGCAGAGCCACGTGCATCATTCAAGAAAGAAGAAAAACCAGAAAACGAGATCTCTGAAAGCCTCACCCTCTTCCCCAAACTGGAACAGTGTGGAGACCCCTGGCCCTTCCTTCTGCCCTTCTTGAGGAGTTCAGAGGACTGCGGGAGACTTATCACTATAAACATCCACCCCGTGCAAGGCTCACCGGAGGGAGGTGAGATGCCCCACCCCCACCCCACCCCCAGAACCAAGGCTCTTTAGATAACTTCAACAGTAATTCATGCTGTGACACAAAAGGTGAGGATGACACCTGGAGAAGGATGCTTGATGGTCTGGGTCGCCTCGGGGGCATCTTTACTTTGGATATCCACCAATCCCCTTTCCCTTAAGTAGATGGGAAGGCTTAAAGGTGATTGTAAGATCAGGTTGGCAATGGTAGGCAGAAAATCTACATCTAAATGGGCACTGGCTTGCTGCTGAGGCTCTTTTGGCCTTAGAAGACCACCTGGCATGCACACCACACCGTGAAGGGCTGTCAGAAAGGGAGGCACAGTTTCCTAGGCTCTGCCAAGAACAGCCCTTAGGATCTCCCAAGTCAGCATCTTTTCTAGAAAGTTCTCAGAGCATGCATGAGATCTGGAGGGTCAGACGCAGAAGGAGCCCAACCTCGGTGGCCCACCATGCATTTACTTACCCTGGAGAGACCACACCCTTCTGCTAGGCCCAGGCCGCCGCCAGCCATGCTTCCAGGCAGCATTTGCTCCTCGAAGAGAGCTTGCCCTTGCATATTCATTTCGCGTAAAGCAAACACACAAAGGATAACCTCTCTTCAAGTAGCAAACGATAAGGAGCGCTGGGGAGAGCTGGTCCGGTGCGATGACAGATGCGATGACGGTCCGGAAGTGAGCCTGAGGGGGCACATTTGGAGGTTACACTTCCCGATGATTCACAGGGCCCTTCCCCGCACATCCCCCAAAGGGTTACCCAAGGTGCCCTTACCCAAAATGATGGCCCACCCAGGAGGTCTCCAAGACATATCGCTACAGAAAAAAAGAAGCCGATTCCAGAAAACATATACACATGGTGAGCACAAAGAGAAACAACGTCATCTGAGGACAGGGAAGGGATATAGAGAACACAGTAGTCTCAGAACACATCACTGGGAGAGGCTGGCATATAGGCACACATCACGCAAATTACAAATCTATCTATCCCTGCCAAGCCCAGGAAGACGACGATAGCATGCTTTCTTCGGTGACGATGTTATGTCCTCGGTGGTTTCCCAAGCAGCATTTGATACTGAAAACGTGGATTTTCCTCTACGATTAGTCATTAATATTGTACTCATAGAAGGAGAATCTACCTTTTAAATATCAAAGAACTTGATCCAGGATGCTGTGAGCTTGTGCTTGTGTCGACGGGAATGGAAGTCCAATGGGCAGGTGAGCAGGCTGCCCAAAGAGGTAGCATATCAGACCCAGATCAGACTAACTAACACTCAGTTGGCTTCTTAAGGCCATTTCTGGCACACACCCCTCATTATTACATGATCTTCCCCCACCCCACCCCCAGACCCTACAGAATCTTCCAGAAATAGTTCCAGAGTGACATTTGATACTGAAAAAGTGGATGTTCCTCTATGATTATCCAGGAAGCACGTAACCATAGAAGGAATATCCACCTTTTAAATACCAAAGAAGGGCTGAGTTCCGGGAAGGACCAGGCTTGCTGCTTGGCTCATCTGAAACAGATTACAAGACAAAAACAAAACAAAAAAAAAAAAAACCCCTCCCCTTCTCAGGCAGAGACACACTGTTGAAAGGCACCACGGCCTCTGTGCCAAGCTGGTTTCACAGGCAGAGACCCAAAGGTGATGGTCAGCAGACATATGACATGAGAAACACACATGTTCTGCAGCTCACCATCTTTCCACTTACCGGGGAGGGCACTGAGCCCAGCCTCATCTCCCTGGTGGATCATGGTGACCAGGAAGCACGTGAGACTCAAAACCCAGGCGAAACCCTCAGATTGGCCAGCAAACATAAAACCACAGAAGGGATATCAGACTTACTCTTGGAAAGTCCAATGGGACAGTCCCTTTTGAGACAGAAGGGACACAATGGGAAAGACTCGTTAGCTGTGGTGGATTCCAGAATGAGACCCCTAACCTCTGGCTGAGTTGGGAGCCCATGAGAGAAGCTCTTCAAGATTGCTCAGTGGCCCTCGGGGACCTAAAAGCCTGGCACATGCTCTGTCGACCACTGACCTCCCACTTACCCAAGAGAGGGCACCTGTCCTGTCACTGCCCTGATGGTGGCTTCAGCTCAGGCCCATTACCCAGCAGCATTTGACACTGAAAACGTGAAATTTCCTCTATGTTTAATCACAAATAGCATAAACATAGAAGGAATATCCACCTTTTAAATACCAAAAGATTTAGTCCTGAAGAGAAAGAGCCGAGGCCTAATCCGTCAGAAATGAAGAAGGCAGCGGACAGGCGCCCTCGGCACAGCCCCCAGAGGACACAGATTCCAGAAACAACCTGGCTGTGGAAAGCACAAGCTGTGGAATCCATCTCTCCCTTGTTCTCTGGGTGGGGGAAGATAGGATAACCTGCTTTGTCCTATGGTGCACTTTGCATTCAGAAACATCCCAGAACAACTTGAGATACTGAAAATGTGGGTGTTACCTCTATGATTAACCAGAGGCATAGAGGAACACCCACCTTTTGAATATCAGAAACCAAGCTACAGAAGTTAAACATACCCCCTGGTTGCCACACAGTCTAGTAGGGAGTCACTGTCATTGTAAACCCCCACCCCCTCTTAGAGAGTTCATGACAAGGAATCTGTTCCCTTGTGGTTTCCAAAACCAGTTCCACATCCATACAGCCCATCCTGGGTACCCTTGGGAGAGATGCCATCAAGGTGTCTTCCGGAGCATCCACGTACGTGCCATGGAGCACTGCAGACATCAAGGAAGTTTTCTAGGAAATGGGATAAGTCCAGAAGGCTCCAACACACATGCTCAATGCATCAGTGTGGCACTGTTGATGATAGGTATGAAGGGTACCTTGAGACATGACTGAGCAGGACATTCATGACTTACTACTACCATACTACCAGGTCCTTCTAAGATTACCTCAAGTTCCTGTACAATCTTTTTTGAGTACATCAGACACAGAGGCATACCGGTACAGACACTGTAAATCTTTGGTTTAAAAAAATATATATGCCTCCCGAAAGCAAAGAAGCACTGACAAGTCAGCTAATTACCTCCAAAATCTTCCTCATCTTAGCCTCCAGGCTGAAGACAAGTAGGCCAGGTGACAGTCCCCACACATAGAACATGTGCATCTGTGACCAGTCTCCCATATATGTCCAAATAGCTGAGGCTCCGCCCACTACAAGCTAAGGCCCCTCCCTGTGTCTACAGCTTGTTAAAGGAGAAAAGCTGAATCCTCATAAACCCCTTCAAGTGCATGGACAGGTCACTTACCAGTGGGCTAAAACTGCTTCCCTCCATAGCACCCTATGAGGCCAGGAGACCCTAGGAAGAAGCAGAACACAATTGGTTAGGGGATTTGATTGCCGGTTACTGGAGCAAATGTGTTCATCTCTCCTGACCCCAGGAGCAGCAAGTGCACATGTAGCTATGTGTGAGCTGAGTGTGCTCTTTAGGAACAATGTCCAACTACGTTTAGGTGTGTGTGTGTGCACGCGCGTGCATATGTGGGCACACCCAAGGAAGCATGAAGAATACATCTCTAAAGCTAACCTTGTAGGCAATCGTGAGCCATCCAATCTAGTTGCTGGGAACTGAACTATGGTCCTCTGCAAGAGCAACGAAGAGTTTTGAGCTGGTTATGGTAACATACCTTTGATGCCAGGATTTGGAAGGCAGAAGCAGGCAGGAGTTCTAAGTCAGCCTCAGATACACAGTAAATTCAATGCTAGCCTGGGTTACAATGAGAACTTGCTATCAAAAAACAAAAACAAAAAACAAAATACAGTTATCGAAAAATGTTATATCAAATGAGTTGTACAAAAAACATCAGTATGGGTGCCACATATTCATAGAGATTCCCACCTTCATCTTGCTCTCATTATTTTTCATTGGATATTTGCAATTGTCCATTTCTTCAGATCCAGGAGAACCTGGGAAGGGCGGAGTATATTCTTTAAAATTCTCAAAATCTGAAATGCATGCTAGACATGTTTTTGCTCACATCTGTCAATCAATTAAGAAGGAAGCAATGTGATAGAAACTAGATTTTTATGTACAGATTTGCCTTGGGAAATTGGATTATAGGATGATTCATTCAATAAACTCTCAAGTCTCAAAATAAGAAAATAAATAAACAAAAGCACTTGCCATCTGGCCAGACATCTGCTCACATACCATCAGCATGGGGCTGATACCCACATCGTGTTCCTGAACCTGACACCGGGTACAGAGAGCCCTTCAAGGAAGGATTTTGTGCTCCAAAAGAGGTCAGTGTTTAATATCTTCCACGAACAAACATCATGATGTGGACAGTCCCTTGGGGCCTCTTGGAACAGCTGCGGCGGTCCTGCCCAGGCCTCTCCTGTGAAAAAGACAGCTGGTGAGGTATTGTGCCCAGAGAATATTCTACCCTCAACGATGGAAGGCTCCCTCTGGGCCTATACGTACCTGGGATGTAGGTGTGAGTAGTAGCATCACTTAGAAGCCTTCCAATAAAGCCCAAAGCTAAATGTGAAATGGAACTGAACAAGTTAGATTACCTTGGATGACAACCAGAGGCATTTCTGGCCAAGTGTCCTTTGTGTTCCTTGGGTGAATCCAAGACAAACTCCCCTCCAGAAGCATGTGGGCCTAGGGGCCTTGGGCTGGGTGGCAGGTGTCACAGATATAATGTATGGCGTGCTCACTGCTCCTCCAGCACCGAGGCCAGTACCCACTAGATGGAAAGGGATTTCCAACCTAAGGAAACGGGCTGACCCTGCTTGTTCCATGCCCCAGAGCCTTTCTCCATGGGTATCAAGGGAGCGTTGTTGCTTTTCCAAAGGCGTTTCCATCTTTTATAGGCAGAAGCCAAAATACAAGTACAGCCACAGCCCAAGGGCATCACTGAGCCAGTAGAAACTAAGCGCTAAACTAAGTGTGTGGTTAATACTGCCATCTCTTTGATGAAGTCAGCACTGGACTCTCACACTCTCTGGATAGCATCCTCTCTCCCACTCTCAGAAGAAAGCCACCAAATGGCCCTGCACAAACAGCCACACTCAAAGGCACTGCTGATGCCATGAGGAGGCTACCAGAGAATGTTAGCCATAAAGAGAAGTCCACTAGGGAACAGGGGTCTGAAGCGCCTTACATCCACTCCAGAGGGCAGCCTAGTGGGGGACTAATATCGGAGATAAGAGACAGGCAGCAGTAGCTGATGACAGCTTGCTGTTCCCTGGTCCCGATCATAACCAGCACCCACAGTCCTCAAGGCCTTGCTAATGGCATCAAAGAGCACAGCCTGTAGAGACATGACAGGATGCTGGTAAAGAGTTGCTCTGGGGCCCAGGCTTTTCTAGAGTCGTAGTGTATGTGACACTCACCAACTGACATGGCTTGGTAAAGACACCTGCAGCTGACATCTAGACACTTGTCTCCAGAACGAATTGGTGGTTGTCTTGTATTGGCTGTTTGATTAAATTGTTGTTTGAATTTTATAATTTTCTGGGCTTCTCTTATCTGAACTCCATCCTTCTACAGAGCCTAGAAGTGGGCTTCCCGGTTTCCCTTACTGACTGTGCCTGTCACAGGAGGTGGGCATTCTGGACATCGTAATGCACAGAGCCAAGAGGGGCAGGAGAAATTGTGCTTCTTTGAGGTAAATGCTCCTGTGCACATGGTGACCCAAACCCCCTTGACTCCTGTCCTCCCTCTGTTCCATGGGGAGCTCTCCAAGGTGAGATTTGATATCGAAAAAGAAGTGCACCATGTTTGTTTCGTCACAAATAAAAGCGAAAAATAACATGGGCAACTTCTTTTCAGGTACCACAGCTGAGCTCTTGCTTGTTCCAGCCTGAGTGTGAAGGGGTGCTGCGGGACAGGCGGGAGGGATGGTGGGTGAGGCAGATACGTGGCCGGGAGGGGGACAGGGATAGGGGTCCTGAGAGGAGTGGCTCAGTACTCATCACTGCCATGGCGATCCAGGCCAAATCCCCTCTACCTCAGGATCTCAGGAAGTCCTGGGACCAAGAACTTGGGCATCAAGGTTGAAGATGCTGAGATGTTGGCTACCATCCTCGGGGAAATGGGATGGTGCCACACTCCAAGACGATCCAGCATCCTCTTCTGGAGCTGAGGGGAAAAGGGGGGGGCTAAGAACTAGGTGGCAACATCCAGGGCAGCCTAGACCAGCCTGGTGCTGTTCTGACTCCCAGGTCACCCATTAAGGTGATGCCCTCTGAGGGTCCCCTGAAGGTAAATTTCTCCCCGCGCCCAGGAGTGTCTTGTGATGAAGACAAATACAACAAACGGCTCACAGAGTCTTGGGAAGCGGCAGAACAGGTTGAAATGAGAGGCCCCAGGACTCTGAGCATGAGGGGTCTGGGAATGCAATGCCCATTCATCATCTTGCAGCCGTCCTGAACGGGACATATGACCACCCTTCCCTGAAAACATAACACATTGATTAGTGCATGTTACTGCCACTGGAAGGTTACAACGCTACAGCCATGTATCTGAACCACAGAGGAAAGTGACTTGGTATCAACAACCTACCTTAGACTGGACAGTGGGAATAATGAACAATAGAGCATACCATCCAAAGGATGCCAGTTACACTCACTGACCGGCCACTCAACAAGGAGTCGTCCATTCCTCTCACAGTAAGGAGAGGTCCACCTCAAGCTGACTTACACACAAAGGAGGCATCCAAGCTAATATAACTTAAAGGTACAGTGACGTGTTAAGCTTCAAGGAGAGTAGGATGCAGGTCCAAGATTGCACTGTTACCCAAATGTCCTGTGGTTCCTCCGTGACAGGCACTTCCCCCTCTGTCTACACAGCCCCAGGTACTGTCCTCTTGAATTCTAGCTGGCCTTCAAACTCAGGGAACAGTGAGATCTCTCACAGAAATGAAGACCCATTAACCTCCCAGAAATCTTAGCGAACATCCCTCTGTGGGCTAAGGTCTCATCTAGGAATCAGTAGTGTCTGGTCAACTGGTTCCTTTAACATTGTGTTGTGGAGGAGGGCCAACCAACCCAAACCTATTCTTGCTAAGAAAGGTCAGAGGACCATTCAAGAGGGAGATAAACTCTCAACCCTGGCTCACTACATAAACCACCTGCCTAGACTAACATGGCTTCCCTGAAGTCAGTAAGTAGTTGAACCCCCGAAGTCTTCAACGTAGAATAGGATGCTGAAAAAGAAGTGCACCGCGAATGTTTCGTCACATATAAAGCGAAAAACACGCGGGCAACTTCTCATTAAGCACCGTACGTCAGCAGCATGGAACCCTGTGGCTTGTGTACCGCTGTCGTCACTTCCTGTGCGTGAGCAGGCGATCACGCTGCAGCCCCGCTGTACCTAGGGGGCTCTCACAGCTGTGCCCGCTCCACGCAGGCAGAATCAGCATCTTGTAGACAGGCTTTGGATTGGTCATCCTTTGGGGAGGTCTTTGGAGTCTCCTTAAACAGCAGAGAATGATGATACAATAATCCTAACTTTGCTTCCCAAAGTCCAGTTCTGGATCCATGACAAGAGAGGAGGTGGGTCCCGTGACCTCTCAATTGAGGTCACCACCCATCTGCTAGAGGGGAGGACACCAACCTATGTACCATGGTGGAGGCCCCGAGGCAAAGAGGTTATCATGAAATGGGAAACAAAAAGATATCTGAGCCTTTGTCAGAACCAGACAATATCTTCTGGATAAAAATAAATGTAAGTGACATGTGGTGTTCTGTTGACCCTCGACTTAGCGGGGAAATGGAACATAGTAAAAAAAGGACATGAATGAAGATAGACTTCTGAGGTGTTTCAGGTCGATAGTCGGTTGCCTATGCCTGTACACATGTACACTGTACACTGTATCTTATGACATCATGGGTACAGGGCAGCTCCCCACCCTTCATTGGCTTGACGGATGAAACATGAGCAGAATCACAGTAGCCCCCAATCGCAGTCTGAGAGTTCCCACTTACTTTCTGTGTCTCTGCTATGGCTGTAAGAGCCACTTGCCAGGAGCCTGGAGGAGGAGCAAGGAAGCCACCGTCACCCCCAGGGTAGCGATACCTCAGGAGGCCCGCCTAGGTATGAAAGACATACTCAGCGTTAGTAGAGAAGGACACACATGAAAATACATTATATTCTTTCAGACAGAACACCTTGACATACCTTTTCCATCGATGGGGACTCTGGTGTCCTTCCCTAAGGAGATGTCACATCTGAAATACATCTGCTAGGCAGGTACTTGTGCTGAGAAACAGCCAATGATTTGAATCCTCAGAAGACAAGCAAAATTGAATAGACATGGAGATGAGCAAGAAGAATGAAGCCTATGCCATAAGTGACAGGCGTGGGCTTGATGCTGGGCTGGAGAGGCCAGTCACTCAGCCACTGGGAGACGTGTGCCCCTGCTTGAGATATAGCTTCACCTTCAGGATGGTGTTTACTGCAAAGACAGATCGTAAAATGCCAGTCACGCCCATGGTGAGCCCTCCCCCCAACACACACACACACACACACACACACACACACACACACACTTCAACACATGTATGTCCATACGCGAGCAAAAAAAGGATACCCCTGAAAGCTAACTCTGTTTGAAATATTTTAGTTTCACACTGGCCTCAACCCCTATCCACATCTTCATCGCTGCCGTGTGCACCAAGGGGTCTTCCCACAGATGGTCTGGGTGTTGGTGGATAGTAAAACGGGTGACCTACAGCATAAATGAAGTGTACGTCACCGGTCTACCATCCACACAGCTACCCTGAGAACAGTGGGCACTACTGTCCCTTCAGTCACGATGCTGGCACGTCCTTATAGCTACTGTGAGGAGGACCTTGCTGAAAAGCCATCACACACCAAGAGTCACCTCACAGTCCAAAGCCATAGGGAGCAGCCTCAGGCCACCACATGGACCCTGGCCCTTCTTCAAATGACTTTCCTTTCATGGCCGAGTCCTGATGTCATACCCCCATGTCACATGTCCCAGAGTCCAGGGAACAGCAGTCCAGGTCCCTTCCCTGAAGGCTTCATCAGGGACAGGGAGTGCCTCCAGGGTGGGATTTAATACTAAAAAAGAGGTTTCCCGTGTATGTTTCATCATAAATAAAGAGAAGACAACACGGACGACCTCTCCTTCAAGTATCACTGGTCACAGAGCAAAGGCAGCTGGGAAGCGCCAGGCGCCTTGTCAGGAGGGTCTGCCTTAAGGGTCTGCTTCCGTGGGCCCTGGAGAGCAACCAAAACCCCTTTGCTTGAGACTATTTCCCAACAATACAGGCCACTTGCATTCCTTATCTCTCCAGGTTTAGGGGGTCACTGAAGGGAACCAGGGACCCCAGCAATTGTGCCTCAGGAGATACCCTGGGAATAGTAGCTCTCAACTTCAACCAGAACAGTACACATTGGGGTGTTCAGGAATGAGCCTTAGATTCTGGTTCCAAGAGGTAGGTGAGTGATGAGAAGTAACCCAGCCCTCTGGCCGTGAGTCTGGGCAGTTTCCAGGGAAGGTAAGATTCTAAAAACAGACACATTATAAAGTTAGTAGGAAGGTACGGGACTGCCAACACATCCTGCAGACTACAGAAGAAGCAGGCAGGAGCAAGCAGGTCCCACCCCCTAGGCTAGTGGTTCTCAACCTTCCTAGTACTGTGATCCCTTAATACATGTCCTCATGTTGGGTAACCCCCAACTGTAAAATTATTTTCAATGTTACTTTATAACTGTGATTTTGCTACTGTTATAAATCATAACGAAGATATCTGAAATGAAACCCCTATGAAAAGGGCTCATGATTTGCAGGCTGAGAACTGTTGTCCTAGCTGGAACCCCACAGAAAGCTCTACTGCTGACTACAAAACTGGGTGGAGTTGAAAGGACTAAGAACAGATTTCACATCCTAAAGCTCACTGGGCAAAAGTGTGTGCCAATTTCAGGTTTGCTTTTCTACTGCTGATCACAAGTCTCTCATTACAAGGATGTGTGTGTGTGTGGGGGGGTGTGAATGGCATGGATCTAGGTACCATCTGACACAGTGGGTGTTCTGTACAGTAGACAGTCCTGTGGCATGGGTTGGCTGATTGAAAGCCCATCACCATGCTCCCAAAGCATGCTGGACATGTGTGGGGGTGGCTGTCCCAACCTACCTGTGATGATCTGGAGTAGAGTTGTCTCAGTGGCTGCCATCTTCCCCAACTTTGGAACACCATATTGGTTGAGAAGTCCTCCTGAGAATGGACAAGATACTGAGGGTTGGAAGCACAGGCAACAGACATCTGATGTACGGGATGGGGTTTGTCCATCACTCACTTGTTCATAACTATTAGTCTATTCTCAGCTGAGGCTGAGGTATATGGACCAGAAGGCCTCTATAGTTTGTTCGGATGGGAAGAGAGGTTGACTAGGTGTGTTTCAAACACAGAAACCCCTCTTCCACTTCCTTAGTTAACAAATAACAATGACACCTTCCCAAACTGGACCTTCAGACCTGGCAGGCCTGGAAGGGTTAAGAGGACAAAGGACACCATTCAGAACGATAATCCACTCGCTGGCTTTGTGGAGAACCAGTTATTCCTGTCCCCTGGCTGGATGCTGCCAGGACCATCCTTCCCTGAGACTGGGATCTGGACCACGAAGCCTCCAAGATGGGATTTGATACTGAAAAAAAGGTTAGCTGGGTGTGTTTCATTCTCATCAAAGAAACAGAGACCCAGAAAACCTCTCTTCCGGTACCAGAAGCGAACACTGACAAGACTACCTCGGTACTTCCCCAACGTGACCTTCAGACCTGGCAGGCCTGTTGAATGCAGGGTTGCACAGTGGATGTTAGTCAAAGTACTCAAGCAAGCCATTAGTTGATATATAACTGACAGCCATCCCATCACATGCCCCAGTACAGCAGACCTCCATGGCATGATCCTGAAGTTATGTCACAACCAAAGAGCAGTGGCGCTGTAGAGACTGGCTATAGGACTTGCCACCGTTTTGGGTAACCACAGAAAGGCACAGATGCCCCCAAACCAAAGATGATTCCTCCCACAGATTTAGCATGCAAGTGTGCTAGGTGACCTGCAACCTGCGCCATATATAAATGGCATACACACACTCTGGTCATGTCTGACAACATGGTACTTTTCTTGAACCTGGATGGCCCCATATCAAGGAAGGCTTCCAAGTATGGAGACAGCATTGGAAGCTCGTCTGATACTACTGTATCAGGCACATATGTACTGAGGATGCTGTCTCCAAGACTAACAGCGTATAGCTGGCTTATTGCCTCTGTTCCCAAAAGTTGAGATCTCTTCCAGGAAGTTCTCCAAGGGAAGGTTAGATACTGAGGGTTAGTGGACCAGGTCACAAACGGCACAAATATAGCGTGTGCTCTCTGGTCAACCACCTCATGCACCCACACGTGTGTCACATGTCGATGCCACTTTCCTGGTCTGCAAGTCACCCTGCCCACGAAGCTGCCAAGCCAGAAAAGTTTGCTGAGAAGAAGGCTGCCACACAAGAGTTATTGTCAGACACAAGAAAAGACAAACCCGCTGGCTGAGTTGCACTAGCACACACACTTAGTGTCCCCACCCCACAGCTGGTGTTAGCTCCAGGAAAGCTCGCAAGGCGGGATTAGATACCGCAAAGAGGTCGACCGTGTAATGTGCGCCATAAATGAAGCGAACGCGCCACGGACCACCTCTCTCCAAGTACCAAGCAGCAGCAGTAGGAAGACCGGGGCACTGGCTCTTCCTCAAAGCAGATGTCACCTCCTGGAAGTCTTCCAAGGCGAGATGTGATATTGAGAAGAAGTAGACCATGTGTCCTACGTCACAAATAAAGCGTACACACCATGGTCAACCGCATCTTCAAATACCTTGAGGTAACGCTGGCTGATTCCAGCTTGCTTTACTTAATTTGGTGTTACCTCCAAAAAGCCCTCTCAATGAGTGTCACAAACTACCAGCAATCGGCATGCGTGGCAATGGCCACAAACTCATGTTTAATGCCGCTATGACTTCCAGGATGCCCTGTAAGGCTGGGCTGGGTGCAAAATATTGACTTTGGTCAAATGGCCAGGGTCGTAGGTAATGAGCATGGCCTGTAGTCAAGCACTGGGTAATCTGTGTTGGACAGGGTCTGCTACCTGAGCCCTAGTCTCAATTGGTATGGCTTTCAGAAAGCCCCTGGAGACCAGCTAATGCTGAGATGTGGTGGACCATGCTGGACATGCTGCAGGTAACGCACACACTTGACAGTCTACCATCTCCCCAAGTACTGTGCTGAAGCCAGGACAGGATATCTCCCATGAAGTTGGCTCGGCCTCTGGAAAACCCTCACGAATGACTTTGATAACGAGAAGATGTGGACCATACTACATACGACACAGAAGTAGCGCATGTTCTATGGTCAACCATCTTTTCAGGTACCATGGAGAGAGGGTGGCGCAGGAGCTGGCTTCTTTCCTCATGATTATCACCTCCAGGAAACCCTAGATGCAATGTTGAAAAGAGACCACCATGCATTGCCTGCTGCAGATGCAGAGAATATAGCAAAGAAAAGTTTGCAAGGACGCGAAGAGAAGACCCTGTAACTAGCGTTGTGCCTTTAAGGAAATACTGCCCACAGGAAGCCCAAGGCGCATTCACTATTTTGGGAAGGTGGACCAAATTAACATGCGCTGTAAGTAAAGCAAGAAGCATGGTCAACTTCTACCCCAAGGCATTTGTCCTTCTGCCTTGTCCCCGCCCCCCAAGGTTAATGGGGCCTCTTTGGAAACCTTCAAGGCTGAAGTTGATATTGAAAAGAGTAGGCCAGGTTACACGCGGTGTTAATAATACACATGCAGTTTGGTTGATCCCTCTTCAGGTACCGTGAGGTCATTGCTGATGCAAGAACCAGAGCCCTATCTCTGAGGCTGGCAGCGTCTTCAGCAAGTTCTCCAAGGCTGAGCTGGAGGTAAGAAGTGAGCCAAGAAGGAACTTTGATCTGTAAGCACACATGGAGGAGCCAGGCTGGGTCATCTTCCTCTAGAAGGCTAGACTTGATATGGAAAAAACATACTGTACACGAAGCATCAGTGGAAACAGTGAATGTGTCTTCATGCATCTGGCGTTGCTCTGTATCATGCAGCCCTAGCTGCCCTTGTATGGGCATAATGTCTTGAAGGCATCTGATGATAGCTTTGCAGATGATGAAAGTACGCAGCATTCCTTGATGATGAGCATCTGCGGAGCTAATTGTCACTTCTTCAAGTCCTGTGGAGGGAGGGGGCATGCCCAGTTGGGATGTAGGACACCTTCCTGAAGGTTGTCATCATCCTGAAGAAGCCCTTAGGGGCTGGGGCTGCACTGAAGCTGACGGGAACACCGTGCCACATGAATTAACAGAGAAAGCACACAAAAAGCAGAGGGATGTTTGGCCAAGCAGCCCGATATAGAGAGCAAGCCAAAACAACGTCTCTTCTCTCACTTCAGGCTTGCTCCAGGATAATAGGGACTGGATGGCTGGGCTGGATACCAAGAAGCGGTTTACCGTCCCACATACATACTCAAAATGTACGTGGGACGGTAAACCATTTCTTCAAGTACCGCGTGACAGCAGGGACAGCTGTAAGAAGGTTCATGTCTGCCAGGTTGTCTCGGGACACCTCTTCAGGGATGGTGTTGAGAAGAAGCAGCTCATGGAGTCTGCTAACCAAGAGTTGCCTAGACACCCACGTCACTGAGGTCATGAAGAGCACTGATCCCAGAAATCTTTGCGGTCTCCTCCCCAGAGATGGCAAGAATTTCCCAAGGTAGAGCTCAGCAGAGGAAGAGGGAGATTATGGCATTTCCCATCATGCAGCAAAGAACACATGCCATATTGAAAACCATCTCTTCCAGCGTCATAGAGAAGCCCTGATGATGAGTCCACTGGCGTCTCCCCGAAGACAGCATCTTCTCCGGGGGCCTCGGGGATGGATTTGATACTGAGGGTTAGTGGACCGTGTTACATACGTCACAGATAAAGCGTACGCTATACGGTCTACTATCTCTCCAAGTACCACACAGAGACGCCGAGGACAAAGGCTGAGGGCACTCCAGGAAGCCCTCTGGGCCATTGAGCTGGTGGAATCTTGAGTCTGGCTGGGCACAAAGCATGCATCATGCGGCAGGCACACAAAAGTCAAGAGTCTCATCTTCATGTCAGGTTTGACACCAGCAACTCATCCCCCAAATGGGCAGCTCTTCCAAAAAGGTCAGACAAACGATGCTGTAGGGGTTAATACTCCACGAATGCTGCTGAAGTGCCCACCCGGTGCTGAAGGAATGGGCACTCAGGGACGGTAGACATAAGGGCATGCATGGCAGGGGGCTAATGTGCAGGAGTGGTGCAAAATTAGGAAAGCCAAATATCCTGTGTGCAATAAAAAACAAAGATGACCTAGCTAGTTAAAGCAGGCCAAGCACATGGATCCAGGCATTGGAAGCCCTGTCCTATCTCCTGTGAGACCCAATCATAACCATAGGAAAAGGGTGCCACCAGAAAAAGACAATGGCACATCCGTTCCAATCAAAAAAAAAAAAAAAAAGTACTATTTGGGTCAACCATCTCCCTAAACTCAAAACTGCTATTTCAGCCACACTTGGCATTGCACTAAAAACCCGACTGAGGCCGGACTTGAACTTGAGAAGAGGTAGATGTTAGCACAAAATGACAGCTTCATCAGGTAAAGGAAGCATTTCCTCAATGCTGAGAGCTGGGTAGATGCTAGTCTCCCTTGAGGGAGAGTGGGCACCACGAAGCCTCCAGAGCTGGCTGGCTGGTTTGGAGATGTCCCATAGACATCTCATGCATTTCACATGGAAAGACCATGTCTTCGGGTCCTAGGACTCAAGTTCTCGAAAGTCCCCCAGAGGGCTCACTGGGGGCCCAGAAGATGGTGGTCTTGCTGTAGATGAGATATCAGCCATAGCAACTGAAAGTACACGGAGCGGGTGAGGATGAACCGATTCTCTTCCTCGCTGTTGGTAACACCTCCGGGGTGCCCTCCGAGGATGGATTGGATACTGAGAGTTAGTGGACCATGTTACATAGGTCAAAAACATAACGCCTACGTTCCATAGTCTACCATCTCTTCAGGAACCATGGAACGGTGTTGACCCCTAGAAACCTGGGCCTCGTCCCTGAAGCTGGCGTCACTTCCAGAAAGCTTTTCTGAGGCCTGATTTGGCAGTGGGAAGCAGATGTGGTGAACAACAAACCCTCCTTGAATGGTTGCACAGTGCTGAAAGAGAGGCGGCACCTCCCCCTGAGGTAGTACATTACCAGATGAAGGCCACACCAACTCAGAAAAGTGAACTACTGTGCTGATTATATTCTGAGTCAGCTTGTCTCAACAAAGGGAACGATGGCACAGATCATCATGTGAAAGACCTATAGTTGGTACCCACCATGCACCACACATGTAGACACAAACTCAAGGCTCAGAGGACAAATACTTCCCAAGGTCATAGTGAGAACCTTCCCCTCTGATGGTACCTGTCTATACAACACCCCCATAATGGGTATAAAACCCTGAAACTTAAAAGTCACCACGGAAGGCCAAGGGAGGTTCCTGGGCTGCCTAATAAAGAGTATGAGCATCTATCAAGGACTTAGAGACTAGTGTCTACTGGGTCACATCCCTGCATGCTATCTCTGACCTTTTTATAATGGTCCTCAGGGCATCTTCAGTTTATTTCTTGTTCCCAAATGGGTGAGACAATTCTATACCCCATGTGGTGCTTTGCTCAGTCCATACCTTCATACTGGCCAGAACATCGTTGCTTATATCATTTTCAAATCCAACAACTGGCTGCTTCTTCCAAAGTTCTTTATTAAGCCATCAAGTAGCTGCCTAGCCTGCCCCAACCAACCTTATGCCATAGACCTATGCCTCTCCTCTAGCCCAATGACTTTCGACGGGTTCTGTCTTGACCATGAAACATTTGCAGGGCACACGGTCAGAGCAAAGAGTCACTATGCTATGCCTTCCAGTAGACTCCAACTTAGCAGGGAAAAGTCCCATGGAAATGAATTCTACAGAAGATGATCATTAAGAGGCAAAGGCCGAAGAGGTCCAAAGGAACAAAAGTGTATTTGCAAGATCTGGGAGACTTCTCCCAAGTACTGAGGAGAGGGGGAAGAATGAAAGGATTTAGAGAGTAAGGGTAGATGAGAGTAAGCAGTGGCCTGAGAGAAGAGAGGAGAGGAGAGGGGAGGGGAGAGGGGAGGGGAGGGGAGGGAGACTCTGGGCAGCACATGAGGACTGAGGAGCCCATCATGGCAGTCCAGAACACTTCTGTGATGGGGATGAAGCAGGTGAAAGGAGAAGTCAACCTGGTGGAGCATAGGTCATACAAAGCTTTCTAATAGTGGTGGACTTTACCTTGGACCAAAGGGAAGATAATCCCAGTTGATAAAAGTCATATTGAGTTGCATTTTGGTAGCAAGTGTGGGTGCGAAGAGCAAGAGCTCAAGAGGGAAAAATGAAACCCAGATAGCAGAGAGGTCACAGAGATGGGGCAGAGAGACAGGTTTGAGATCCCAGGAGGAAAAGCCAGAGAGGATTTAGTAGTACCCCAATGTAGGTGTGGGATGGCAGGTGGTAATTAAGTGTTCAGAGAAACACACACACAGACACACACACACACTAAAACAGAGATATGTTTGGCATAGGGCTGGTGGAGGGGGACATTTGGTAGGCAGCAGTGTCAAGTTGAGATTAATTTCACAGTGGGTGGAGCCTGAGGAACAGGTGAGCATTCAGAAGAGAGTTTCGAGGCTGCTCCCATGCACGGGGATCCATTTAATGGGAATGGTGGCAGGAAGTCAGTGAGCCCTGCAAAGCTGCCACGAGGAAAGGGGGTTAGAACAGGCTGTTGAAAGATCTAAGCATAAAGGAACGTATTAGAATATTCTAAGGAGTAACGGGTGGTTGACACCAGAATGGAGAAGTGTGTAAGATTCTAGAAGAGATAGAGCCCCATGCTATTGGGGTGGGGGAGGCACAAAGTACCACAAGAACCAAGGGAACAATGGGATAAGGCTGTGGTAGGAAGTCCCTGTTCAGAAAGCATTAGTGGACACGTCACTGGCATCTTCCCTTTGTTTTAGGGACAGAAAGTGCATCTATGATCCTCAGACCTGGAATCCTGTGCTAAGCACAGAGTACACATGCCTCAGTGTAAGATGAAAGGAAGAGCCAATGCCAAATGATGAAGCCAGACTCGAGAGCACCTGGAGAACTGAGCATGCCACCTTTCTCCTACAGCCCCATATCCTGGAGCTAGCTTGGTCCTGAACATCTCCATCCAGTCTGGCTTTTCTCATCTTCCCGGCTCAGTCTTTCATCCACCTCTCTTCTTCTGTTCCCCCAGGTACTCCTCTCCTCTAAGAATCCACTTTTACATACACATGGTCACTGGCTTGAACTCTGTCCTCATGTGCAGATTCTCAGTCTCTGTAGATTCTCAACATGCGAGTACACATGTCTAACCAATGCCAACATGGCTGGCTCCATGCTCCCATCTTTCAGCATACAATGTAGATGAGTGAGAAATGGGAGAGATGGACATTTCCCATAGGACAAGAAATCAAGAAGTTTGTAAGGGCAGCACAGGATTGAGACTAGAAAGAGAAAGGAGGCCCAGTAGCTGCAATAGGGCGAAGCCTCAGAAGGAGGAGATGCATCCATTCACATCTCCCCAAAAGCAGTCACGGGGTGAAGAAAGGCAGATGGAAAAGCAAGGCCCCAGAAGACCCCATCACTGAGAGACATAATGGGGAGGGGAGATGATGGCATTGGATTACTAATCATTCCCCACAGGGATCAGTCAGACTGACTACATTTTAAAACTAGGGGGAAGTATAGTTTGGAAGATGTTGAACTATGTATAAGCCCACATAGACTCTGGCAGAGCAAAAGAAAATAAAAATGCGGTTTCGGCGGTATAATGAAAGATAGCAGAGGGAAAGCAGACAAAAGGAAGAAAGCATAATTTAAAAAAAAAAACTCAAACATGACAATCAAAGAAAAATGTAAATGGATTATACACACTCCAAGAGAAAGGACTTTTCAATTTGGGTCAAAAAGTCTCAAATCCAAACTATGTGTTGTCAATTTAAGACAGATTATAAATAAACTTTAAAAACTGCAAAGCCAAGAGATGGCCCAGAAAAATAGGAAAGGCCTCAATTTTCCTGCATTCAACTCTGAGGCAGCCCACACAGCATGCATTTCAAACACTAGGCAATGTAGATAGAAGTTGACAGCCAGATGCCACTCTCTTCTGATGACACCCTGCCTTGCCATACACAGCAATGGGTTCAGTTTGCTTGTGCAGTTGATAAAATACTGAATCACAGAGGTTTTCCAAAAGGCTTGAGGGACTGACTCCCTTTACATTGAGAAGAGTGACCAGCCTCCAGCCCCCAAGGACATGCCCACCTCCGACCAAACAGGGTAGGTTTAACTTGGTCTCTTTCAGTTATTACATGGTTGGAGTAACATTTGGTTCAAATAAAGAGTTTAGCTATACTTGTAAATGGTTACTTAATCATATTTGGCTTTTTGTTTTAATAAATTAGTGGAAATTAAAAAATAAAATGGTTGACAACTGCTGAGAACACACGTCTCGTAATTAATATGAAATAGATAATTACAAAAGTCACTGGGTGGATTCAAAATCAGTTTTTGACTGTAATTTGAGACAGTCAATTGTGTGTTTGAAAAACATAATGAAGAAACATCATGGGACACCAGAGAGTGTGTTTGTGGGATTTGTGAGAGTGAGTCCTGAGATAAAATAACATGTGGGCTTCATTAGATGCTTCCAGAAGAAATTATAGAAAAAAAGTCACCTGACTTGGAGATGAAACGACCAATTAAAATGTGCTTGTGCAGTTCCATGTCAGGCTGAGACATGGTAAGGAGGACACCCGTTCAGGATGGAGGGGCAGTCCATGAGGGCAACATAGCATTGGTGAGCATCACGCAAGGAAACAGAAGACAAAATCAAAGCATGGAAAATAAAAGACCAAACGGTAAACAGACCTTGAATCAAGAGTCAATGTCATATTTAATAGACACTGAGGATTAAAGAGTGCTCATTTCATCAGTACTGCGTTTTCCCACTGCAAGTGCTACATGATATAATAAAAAATATTGCAAACTCCTAAAATAAGATTAAAATGCTAGTTCTTTATAAACTTCAAATATATTCTAAGAAAATCCAAAAGGAACAAATGAAAACTACCAAGATTTGATTTCTTTACATCAAAACCCGGGTCCTATAAAGAAGTAGACATCTTGCTTTAAAGGCACATGAAACATTTACAGAATTGATTAAATTATACTTTAGAAAGGCATCATCGAATTTCCCCGCCCAGAATAGAATTTATGCGCACATTCTCTAGTCAGAGTAAAATATAATCACATTTGAACACAGGGCATCAAAGACAACACACAACCCAAATAAAGCAGAAGGGAGATTGAAAGTGAGTGATAATATTCACATTTCATTGAGATAACCATCTAAGAACAACAAAACAACAACAATCATAATTACAGATGTTCAAAATTACCAAGAAGGCTACACGTTGAATCATACGACGCGAGGTCAAATCTGAATTAAGAGGCAAATTCATACCATGACAGTTGGTGATACATAGACAGACCAAGCAAACGCGAGGGAAGCAGAAGGCAGGAACCATAAAGATAAAGACAGGTATCAGTGAACATGCTCACACAAAATGCTGAGTTGAGAAATTATTCCAAGAACTGAATTTTCAAAGAAAAAAAAAGTACAGACATTTTGTTAGATCATGTATTAAAGAGATAAAGTTTGTATATATAAAATAAAGAGAAGGTGATGTAAGCACAGAAATGAAAAATTTCATTATAACATACCATTACTTATAAGTCTATACGAACAATGTTTTAAATCTCAAGCTGTGCTATCCCTGATTAGGGAGTTATTGGGAGGCTATAATGTGTTGGACACAGGATGACATACTTTATCTCTTTATCTTCTTAGTAGCCCTCCATAGGTTCTCATTTTAACCATGGGCAAATGAGGAAACTAAGCAAAGGAAAGAGACGATGTTTCCAAGAGACAAGTGTTCCCATGAGAAAGGATTTAAGCTCCATATATGTAAAGATTTAACTATGGCAATATTTTAGAAAAAGAGACAGAACTTTTAAAGATACAGAGAACTAAAAGACTCTGGTAAATACAAAAGACACAGAAGCATTGTGAAAGACTTCCAAGGAAGTAAATGTTAGCAAATTCAAGTTTTCATGGAATTTCCATTCAAATGCTATACATATATATATATGGTACAGAATATAGAAAGAGATGAAGTGACACCTAATTTATGTACAAAGCCAACATAACTTTGACACTGAAAGCTGACAACACACACATTTGAAAACTCCTGAGTTAAACACTTGGAAAGTGAATCTTAGTAAAAGGACAACATACCACAATCGAATAGAATTTAACCCCAACACACTTCAAAGTTATGAAACATTATTAGCATTCAATGTACTGACAGACAGAAACAACAGAGACATCTCTCAGACATTTAAAAAAAAAAGCATTTCAGAGAATACTAAATCCATCCTGAATCATATGAACTAAAAGTCCTACAATCTTATTAAATGATAAATTCTAGTCGGGGGGGGGGGGAATAATTTGGACTTGCAGTGAAACAGAAGGTAGATTTCTGCTACTGAACCATAGTTTTAGAATTGGTAGCTGATACAATAAGATAAGAAATAGCAGTCAGCAAGGCAACATGAAAGAGATAAAACATAGAGACATGATCGACTATACCTAGAGAGTTTAAATTATTCAATGGAAAGCTTGAAGCACAAACAAATAAATTCAATGAAACAGATTGACACCAGAAATATATAAAAGTTTCCCCCACACCACTGACATAAAGTTCAAAAATATGAAAAAAGGGGGGCCAGATTCACAACAGAAGTAACACTTAATGCTTGGGAATAATCTTAGTGACAAATTGAATGTGCCAAATTTGACAAGTAATTTATGTATGAATTTACAAGTGAAAAATGGCATGTAACAAGTTTTATAGTTTTGTTACTGTTCTTATTTGTTTGGTTATTTTGTTGTTGGTGGTGGTGGTTTTGTTTTGTTGGGGTTTTTTTTTGAGACAGTGTTTCCCTATGTAGCCAGTCTGGTCTTGAGCTCAAGATCCTTCTACATCAGCCTCCCGAGTGCTAGGATTTCAGGCATGCACCACTATGTCTGGCTTTGATGGACAACTTTATAAAGTCCACAGAAAATCTAGACTGTTTAAAGATTCACAGTATCGTTATAATCCACCTGAAAAACAAATCAGACTAAAAGGGAAAAAAAATTTAAAAATTAAAGGAAGACTATTGCCAATATGGCGTAATTAATGAAAACAAACTACAGCTGGCCTAAGAATTTAGTAAGCCAATACAAGTGAGCAAAATCAACACAGGAATCAAAACAGTAGAGGCCTGTATAGGGGGCTGAAGATATGGCTCAATGTTTAAGAGCACTAGCTGGTCTTGCAGAAGAGCCATGTTTGGTTACCATGTGATGGTTTACAGGCACCTCTAACTCTAGTTTCTTGGGGACCAATACCTCTTCAGTCAACATCAGCATTGCACAGACATAATGTACAGATACACGCAACCAAAACACTTACACAGATTTTAAAGATGATATGCAATACAATAAAGGTAGAAATAAGATATTATTATAATGAATTAATGGTGTAAATGTTGAAATAGAAGACATAAAAATTACAGAAGTCTAGAACAAAATGACTATATGAGCTTTGTTATTGAAATACTTTTTTATTCAAACAAAAATGCAAATGAAAAAATATAAGGAAAAAGTGAAATGATTTATTTCTTTAACCTAACAATTTTTAACTTTAAGAGTTACTTTAATATTTTCCTGTATGTTTGTGTGTGTGTGTGTGTGTGTGTGTGTGTGTGTGCATGTGTATGTGCTCACATGGGCACGCGCATGTGTATGAGGGGGAAGAGGTATATGTGTATGTGTGCATCCACACACATGTGTACACACATGCATGCATTAAGGTACAACCATTGCTAGAAAAGACCATCAGGTCTCACATAACTCTAGGTAAAAAGTGATTGTAAGCCACCCACCATGGGTGCTGGGAACCAAACCCTGGTCCTCTATAAGGACATTCCAAGCTCTTAATTGTTAATCCATCTCACTAACACCACAATTTTAGAATAAAAGCCTTAATGGAAAATAATTAAATGTAAAGTGAAGGAAGGAAGGAAGGAAGGAAGGAAGGAAGGAAGGAAGGAAGGAAAGAAAGAAAGAAAGAAAGAAAGAAAGAAAGAAAGAAAGAAAGAAAGAAAGAAAGAAAGAAAGAAAGAAAGGGAGGGAGGGAGGGAGGGAGCATTTGAGTAAAAATTAATAGAGCAAAACTGGAGGGAAGGACTTTGTAACACTATACAATCAGTCAAGGTGATTCCATATATAATTAAGGTCCTCAGGGTGAAAGAATGAAAGAAAGAGGGTGAAAAAATAGCTTCAAGAGTTAAAAGAGAAAGTTTTGGATCAAAAGAAAGTAGATGAGCATATATCCAAATCAACATACAGCAATGAAATTCTAATACAAAGAGAGAAAACAGGAAAATAGTACACATTCCCTCAAGACTGAGCAAAGACAAGGGCTTACGGCTTTTCACAGTAGGCCTGGAAGCTAGAAGACAAGGCTTTTGTATCCCTGTTATTATTGGTACACTGATGCTCATCTCCATCTCCATCTCTTTCTTAACCTGAGAGTTTCTAACCTGTTTTTTTATTTTTTATTTTTTTCCCTTTGAAATGTTATTTTCAAGTCCATGTATTTCTGAAAATCTGAGGGAAAGACTCTGTAACTGAGAATTTTATACCTAGCTGATTTATCAATGTCAATGTGGACAATTGATTATGCAAATTTTTTCTTGATATTCTAGCAAAATGGGGATAACTCCCCTCCTGACAAAAAGAATATCATGGCATCTATAAAAATCAGCAACCCATCTAAGAGAGAGAGAGAAAACCAAAGGAACCTGTTCTTAGGAGGAGATGGGAAGATCAAGATGGTGTCAGCCTAAAGATGAGCTAGCCCATAAGAAGACATGAAGCTGACTCCAGGAAGAAATTTCTTCAAGATGATATACGTATCTCTTAAACACTTCATGTTTCTGCATACATGGGAAGGCTGTGAGTTAGCCTGAGCTACACAAAAAACAACACAACACACACACACACACACACACACACACACACACACACACGCACACGCACACGCACACGCACACACACACACAGACTCCAGAAGAGCAAAAATACTAGGGAGAAGATAAATACTCAGGTCCAGGTTGTTATGCTTTGTGAGAGTGTTCATAATACTCAACAAGGGGTGTAACCTCTTAAGTATTGATAAAGCAAGTGTTTCAAAATAATCTATTGGGAGGATAGTACAGGGTTGTGTGTGCAGGGTGAAGACAGGGGCATATGTAAAAAGAGCGTTAAATGCTTGTCTTCAACAATAGAGCAATCAAAATGATGCCTAAGACTAAAAAAAAAAAAAAAAAATCACACACACACAAAGAAAATCAAGGAGCAGAAAAACAAGAATGTTACTTAGCATTAGGATGTAAATGTCAAGCGAATCTGTTAAGGCAGTTACAGGTAATGCATAATATTCGGGTGGAGCTGGGAGGCAGGAGGGCTGACGCTTCTCTGACAACCTTGTAGAAGGATCTGGCTCTTAAAATGATGTGTATGCATGAGTTTGACAGAAAAAAAAAAAAAAAGAAAAAAAAAAACATAAAAACTACAGGAATAATGGAAAGTGCAAGGAGGCTGAGCTAGCAATTCAGATACAAACACCCCACAAAGAGGGTGGGGTGTGCTCTGTGCCGCCACCGCCGGGATAAAAGCTGTGGGGATGGAAAGAGTGAAATGTCATGTTTTGACAAATCGGCAAAGGTTAAAAACTCTGATAATTCTCAGAGCAGCAGGCACTTTCTCAAACTAATTCTGAAAATGCAATGGGCAAAAAAGTTTTCAGAGGGCAATTTGGCCTCGTGTTCCTGCCTCCTGACAGAGCCACTTGCTTGTATAAAGAACAGCAAGACACTAGAACAAACTGGAGAGGGGAACACGCAGAGAAGGTACCTAACAAATGCCACCCAGCTTTTGCACCTGGTTCCAGATGGACATGCACAGAGCAAGTGTTAATTATATATATTATCTAGACTCTTTTGTTAAAAAACAAACAAACAAACAAAAAATCAAAAAACAAAAAAACAAAAAAACCAAAGATGATAAATTACTGAATGCCATGGGGCAGAGTTTAGGATAGACAGGCAGATGAGAAAAAATAGCAATGAAGCTCAATTAAACACACACACACACACACACACACACACACACACACACACACACACACACACACACCACAACACACACACACACAAGCACACATGAGTATATTTATAGGAATAAAACAGAAACCAAACATTATTAGCCAAATGTTGGCAGTGGTCATCTT
The DNA here is from genome assembly GCF_900095145.1 of Mus pahari. Classification (NCBI taxonomy): domain Eukaryota; kingdom Metazoa; phylum Chordata; class Mammalia; order Rodentia; family Muridae; genus Mus; species Mus pahari. Next base: position 103,703,528 of record NC_034596.1, on the reverse strand, counting down.
TGAGTGACTATAAACATTTTGCCCACCCTCTAATACTTCCCATACTTTCCCATTGAACAGAACCTTCTTTTATTGATGAGAAAACATTATATTTTAAGTATCACATGACAAGTGTGACTTTTGAGGACAGCCGCACTTGTTCTTGCTTTTGTAGTCCAGAAAAAAAGCAAGTGCCTGAAGACCAGGCTAGCTAGCAACTCATAAATCTCCTGCCTCAGTCTCTCCAGAGATGGAAATTCCATGATACCTGGCATCATATTTTTACAAATACCACAGCAGGGGAACAGAGGTTATCCCACGCCCCGACTCAGGATACCATGAAGGATCCTGGATATAGTCATCTGTGAAGACCAGAGATGTGAGAATGAGAGACTTATTTGGCCATTCCTGCCCTCCACTCAGAGAAGCCACTGCCAGAAGTAGCTGCTGCTACTCTCCAGACACCAGAGTACTGGCCTCCCCACAGGTGACATGAACGTTCCAGCTCAGTTGGAAAGCTCATCTTGCAGTGCTTACACTGGTCTTCCCCAGACACACAGCATTGAGAGGAACAGAAAGAGCAGAACTTACCCAGTAAGACTGTCACAGTACTGCTGCCCTTTTTCGTCACAGAAGCTGGATCAGGTAAGCAAGTATCTGAAGGTTCTGTGTCAAGGGACCTTCCAAGACAAAGTGGAAAAGTCACAAAACAAAAATCCAACAGAACCCAAACCTGTATGCTCAGTAGACCCAGAGAAACCCATCATATTCTGAGAGAAGGGACTTTAGGAATGGGGAGTTGGATCAAAGAAACACTTGGGAGGAAGGTGGAGGGAGGTGGGTTAGAGAGGCCAGCCTGTTCCCCTCTGTCTGGAGGTAGAGACTTCTTACATGAGCACACACAGGAGGGCGTTGAAGGCTCGAAAGAGATGGGCAAGCACCCCATCTATCTGGGCAAATGGGGAATTTAGGGGTGCTTCCAGCAGTGTGCCAGGCAGAGCACACCCATGCAACATGGGCAGGCTCACCACAGCATAGTATACACCAGAGACTATCACAGAACAACAAAATGAAACCAATTTCTATCTTAGAGATGAGCTCTAGTAATTCTCCAAGGACACACAAGTTGGGCACCTTCCTGAGGTTCGGAAAAGACCACAAGATCTCCTAATGACTCCCACCTGCAGAATAGTGAGGCTGTGGGGACACAGTTCACATCAGACTCACCCTAAACCCCACACAGCCTGGGCCAGAACTCCATACCTATCCATTCCCAAACACTGCTCAGTGAATTCAGGACCAAACTACTCCGACTAGGGGAGGACTGAAGCTTTTGCCAAAATCTTGAAAACAAAACTAAGGGAGGGAACCACACTTTCTCTAGTGCCATCAGAATAGCAAAATTAAACCACAAGGTTGGCCTTGTGTGTTGTTTATGGGCTCAGTGACAGGAGGACTTGTATCCAGACTTACTCCCCATCTTCTTTGGGGTGGGGGAATCACAGCACATATACTCTCCCAACTCCCAAGTCAAACTCAGTGCTGGCGTGTGACCATGGGGTTTCAAATTTTGAAAGAGACCTTTTGCAAAATAATTGGTTCCAAGCCCTAGTCTAATTGCTTACATCCTGTCCAAACTTCATGGGGAGGGAATTTTATTTAAGTAGGGAATAAAACTCATGCCAGGCAATTTCAAGGATTAGGGCTACATATCTCCTAACGAGGCACAGGCAAAAGCAGGGTAGAGCTGGAAGGTCCCAGGAGTGAGGAATGGACCATCTCTGCTTGGGGGATGCAGAACCTGAGCCAGACATTTACTCTGAACTTAGGATGGACATACAACTGTGTGTGTTGGCCCTCATTCATTTTGAGCAATTTCCATGTTCAAATTCTGTGCCAACTTCTTTCTGTCCAGGGCAGCAGAGGCCAGAGGCCATCAAATTCAAGCATCTCACCCATGGATAGCAGGGCCTGCTTGGAGTGATGTAGGGCACGCATGACCAAAGTGGAATCTCTGAATATGTGTCAAATTCAAGGCTAAGTAAAAGCCAGAGTGTGGTTGATGCATCTCAAGACAAGAGGAGGGAATAATCTTGCTGCTAGGGACAGTGGCCATATTAATAATAGTGATGGTGATATTGTTATTGTTGGTTGTGACCATGGTTTACTGTTGTGGGTGGTGATGGTACTGTTGGTGATGGCCATGATTATTTTATGGTAGCCATGACGATTGTGATGGGTGTATGACTGGTACCTCTCTGTTCTTGCTGTTGATAGTAGTGGTCATGGTGGTAGTGGTGGTTGTATTAACAATGGTAATGAAGAGTGCTACTGAGGGTGACAGTATTGGTGGTCAAGGTGATTGATGGTCATGAAGGTTGTAGTGGTGGTGGTGGTGGTGGTCATGTTCATGGAGGTGATAATGGTGCTGGTAATGATGGTGGCCATGGTGATGACAGAATAGTAATGCCAAGAGAAACTATGGCTTCTTTGAATGCTATAAGAATGGTTGTTGCTTTGCTGAGCAGCAAATCTGGGTAATGAGAAGGAACTTACCTCTCATCTCTTCTGTGTATGACCCTTAAAGTAAAGCTTGAAGATCTAGCCAACAGTTCTCATTACTTATCAATGCTCAACAGTCAAGAGTCACTGACACAAACACAGTCTGAGCTCTTCTAGAGGTCTAAGGCATGCTCAGACGGTGAACAATCCAAAGGAAATGAATCACAACTTGAGAGACAGGAAAGGAAGAAATTACCTGAGTTAGGATGAAGAGGGTGGATGGTGGGAACTGAGATGAATCCCTGAGGCGGAAACATATCCCACATCATCACTCACTTCGAAGGGAGGATGGAGAACGAGGACTGAGGGCTAGAGCCCATGGTCAGGAACCACCAAGGCAAGGAAGAACAGACAGTGTCAGGCATATGGTGTTGCTAGACATATATTCTATTTGAAGAGAGAGGAGGGAGGCAGGGAAGAAGGGAAGAAGGAAGGAACTATGGATAGGAGGTCTCAGGCAACTACACCAAGTATAATAAAGTGCTGCCAACATACTGTTTAAATCTTCTGTTCTCTGGCATGTTGAGCATTGTCTGGACAGGCTCACCATACATGCTATCCTTCTGAGAACTTAGTTGAGCTCTCTGGTCTTGTAGGTTCATAGATTCAGAAAAACACAACTGAACTGACCAAATAAATATAGCCCCACGGGTGGCTAGGAAACAGAACAGTATTTAATTATCTAAGGCTATCTCCTTTCCCGGGTGTCATACTGCACACAAGAAAACCACACATATCCAACACTAAGCTCCTGTAGAAGGTAGGAATCCTTCAGGAAGATAGTATTGTCCTGTAGCTGAGGCATACTGTGGGCCAGTGCTTCTCCTTAAACTCACAGTCCCACAATTGGAAGTCAGAGGAATTTGGTTTGCTTGGAAAGGCATGTCATGCGCCCACTCAGCAGAGGCATAAAAACAAGCCTCGGTTATTTTTGATCTCCCATTTTGGCAGAGGCTAGGAAGGCTTTCGGGAAGACCCAGGGCTTCCATTCCAACATGCCAAGCCAGAGTTACCCAAGGATGGGCCAGTGTCCCGGGCAGTAAGAACTGCCAGTATCCTGTCTCATTATCTGGCATGGGAAGCCTGGTCCTGGCAAGAGTCTGGTCTTACAGGGAGGATGCCATGGACCATCTGACACACAGCACACTCCTCCAAAGAGCAGCTACCAGGCCATACTGGTTCCACAAAAGCACATGTATTTTTAGTCATTTGCTCATTCATTCAGCAATAATTTACTGGGCGCCTACCAGGCTCAAGGCTGGGCAGGGGCTAAGGACAGAGAGAAGAATTTGACCCAGTTCCTGGCCCTCGAGACTCTTCAGTTTAGTGCTGACATGTAAACAAACGCCCATGATAGAGAAAGGAAGGAGCTCTGGCTCAAATATTTACAACTAGTGTGGAGCTGGGCGTGGCCATTCTCCTTGGAACAGAGGAGTAGCTGTGAGTTCATTCACTGCCTCACACCCAGACAGCTGAGTCACTCATTCATACACCAACTCATTCACTAGTTCAGCCACTCATTCACAAGAACACAACTTACTCTTTAATTACATAGTTCCTGACAGATTGGCTACCTAATCAATTCTTTTATTCATTAATTATGCAATGCTCATTTGTCTGACTCATTCGCCTTTCATTCACTTATTCATTTATCATTTTATTCAATGGCACATTTATTATGCAGTTGTAATAGTGATTTCCTTCCTTTCATTTTTTTCATTCCATCAAGCATCCTTGAGTAGGTCATTCATTCATTCATTAATTCATTCATCCATCTGGGCCAACAGTGACGCCTCTCATGAACGGACCCAAATGCTGACTCATTACTTCCTTTATTCCTTTATGAAAAATGAAGATCTACATTCCATCCATTCATAAAACCACTCAGGAATTCACAGAGTCACTGATGCACTCAAGAGTGCACATTCGCTTCTCCCAGGCAGACCCACTGGTATGTTTGTTATTCATTCATTCATTCATTCATTCAAAAGCTCTGTCTTTCATTGCTCACTTCTGCCATGCTGGCCTTGCTTACTCATGCGTCTACTCACAGACTCACCATGTACTCATTTGCTTTCTAACTTAGTCGCTGGTTAGTGCATTATTGGCCTGCACTTGGCAAAGACCTCCATGTTTTCGTGACGTTATTCCTTCATTTTCCCTCAAGGGATCTTTAGTTCAGATATTGTTCTATTTATTCTGTCTCTTTTTTTGGTCATTGTTCACTCCCTGACTCACTCAGCAAACATTGCATGTGCTTCTGGCAGTAAGCTGAGACTGTGAAAGGCCTCACAGCATAGTTATAATACCACCTCTCATAAAGCATCCAAAACTTCAAATTGAGCAGAGAGCACCAACTCCTTATTTCTCGGCCACATATACACTTGCCCTGTTAAATGGTTTGTAAATTGGTATTATCTATTCCCATAGCGTTACAGGGTCAGGTTCCTCTATGAACTTCACATTTGACACAAGGCTGACAAGGACGAAAGGCAATAGCTATTAGCAGAAATGGATACTTTTATATCAAATATTTTACCATTCTCAGATACTGAGTGCCAGAAAATAAAGCTCATGGTGTATTTGAGCTGACTAATCAACATGCAAACAAGTAGGAATTTGTGCTCTAGATAGACAACAAAACTCAATTAGTGCCATGAGAGAATATAAATACACCTTACAAAGTGGCCATGTGCACCTCGTTCTATTAAAACAAAGACAGGAGGGATCAGTGGCTAAGAACTACTTATTGCAAAATATTTTAATTTTGACCATACCTGGTTTTTTTCCAATTTTCTTTTTAAAAGATTGGCTTACTAAAAAATGATAAGGACTGTTTTGTAAACGCATTGAAGTACAAAATAAATGAAAAAGAATGAGTATTTAATGTGGTTTGGGGGAAGGTTCCTTATATACAAAAGCAACAGATTAAATCTTCTTTGGTTAAATGGAATTAAGAGGAAAAAAATTTTAGTTGATCATAAATCTTAATTTTCATGGCCAGTGTTCTCATGGGGATAATCTCCAACATTTAAAATTTCTGGGCATAGATTTTTCCTGACTAATTTAGTCACTCATTTTCAAAAATTACATGAAATCAACAGAAAAGATTTTACAGCCAAACACAACAGGGGGCGTTGGTTTTCTACATTTTCCTGTAGACTCCTTTAGTGGAGCACAATACCTGACCCTAGTTAGAACAAATCTTGCTTTTATGGNACAATTCCAGGATGGGTGCTGTGTGAACCCTTTATTCTATGTCCCTCTCTTAACAAGAACACAGATTTGCCTGCACATAAGAGTGTCTGTAATCTCATTTCCAGAATGTAGCCAAAATCGACAGTAGATAGGTCTCATTCGTGCAAACATGACTGTGGCTTCCCAGGACCCCCTGAGCGCTGGAATATATGTAGTTATCTTTGACTATATGGCAGATAATTTGAAATAGGCAGTGATCACCGTAACAGAAAGCAATCAGGAAACTTGGTCTCTTACTCACCAAGGTCTACACTGGCCCGCCATGCAGTGAGTGTTACGACCTTCATCCTGAAGTACCCATGATGAGAGGAGCAGCATGCATCCGCTGTATGGAGTACAAAATAATACAGAGGAACACCAGTCAGCCTCAGCAGCAATTTCCATGCTGTGGTCATTTGATTGGTTAACCCTCACCTGTTTGCTTAACTGTTTTCCCATAATGAGTTAAATACAAGGAACCCTTAGCATTCCTACCCAAATGGACCAAGACAATTCAGAACTCAATCACTACTTCTTGATTTAAAACTGGTCCACATACTGGGCTCATTTTCCCTCCTCTTGCATGTCTTTATTGACTGAGACATTTATTTAGACTCTGAGCAAAATCAATGTCTTTGAGCCCACGAGAACTCCACAGGTAGATTTTTCAACTTTCCTGAAAAACGTCATTGTCATCATGTATGCCTACTGATTCTTTCATGCGATGGACCTCAGCTGTGTAAAGTGATCATGGATTCCCCCTCAGATGCATTCAATGATCATCATCAGCCCATACGCATATATTGGTCCATGAACAAGCACACTGTCAGACTGCACGGCCATGAGACTCAATCCCTAAGCAGCAGCCACCATCTTTCACAGGTGTCGATTCAATTGTTGAAAATTAACGAATTTCTTTTTGTTGTTCTTGTACTTTATTCGTACTAGACTTAATTAATTTGGGTTCAGAGATTAGCATCACCACAGTTACCCAGTAATCTTCTATGATGACACAATAGAAACCATGAGCTAATGGCACACACTGGGCACTTTATGCTTACATTCCATGACATTATCTCTCTCCAGAGGGCAAATGCCTTCATGTTTAGTTTTGATTTGCTGTGGTCCAGCCTCCTGCAGAACAGAAAGAGGACATTTGCAAATGATAATGCCTAGGTGCAGGGTAGATTGATGTAAATACAGTATGCATATGTAAAAATAAATTTGAATACAAATTATTAGAAAATTAAGAAAATATCAAGAATTTTGAACTGGAAGAGGAAAAATGAATAAACTCTAACTTACTTAAAGTAATGTTACCCCCCCTCATGTTTTTTTCTTGTTAGTTATTGATTTTTATCCTTGTTTTACAATGATAAACTCACTATTTTCAGACATGTAAGACACAGGCAAAGATAATACAGCCATAGTCACGTTGCTCATTCCCAAGGTGACAGAAACTTTGTGATGCTGTCTAGTGAGCACTTAGGGGTCATTCCTGATAATGACGGGGTATTTGCCATATGATAAAATGAGTTCTGAACTCACGATGATCCCAGCATAATACGCTCACCTAGCCATCAGTAGCTATTGACCCCTGGAAACAGCAAAGCCTGCAGTCCATTTATCATCCCTTCACATGCTATCCATGTTCTTCTAGTGACACATGAGCTAGGTGTTGGAGTGTGGCTTCCTCTGTCATATTTATCTCTTTTATCCTATTCACTGATTCTCTAGTTAACCCAGGATCAATGCATAGGTCTCAAGACCCTTCTACAGATGTTCTCCCCAGGGAGAGCAACTAGAATCCTACCGAGCTGGAATAAGTCCGTGTTCCACATACTCTTTGTAGTTTATAACCCATGCATTACCAGCACCAGCATCGTAAGCTCAGGCTGTTCCTTGTATTCTTCATTCATGCCTTTGTGGTTTTATTGACCATGTGCCTGTATTGATAATCATCTACTATAAATAATCACATGAGAATCACAAAAACTTGTGATCCTTGGATAGCTTTAATATCCTTCTGCATAATTACTATCATAACAATATATCTACTCTGAATTAACTTCACTGCTGTATATATGTGCAAATCAATGTAAAAATGGTTTATATTAAGCCCATTTTTATAGGTAGGTCAAAATGTCTCCTAAGTGATTCTAAGTCACATTTGGGGGGGCAGGCGTTGAGACAGGGTTTCTCTGTGTAGTCCTGGCTGTCGTGGAACTCTCTTTGTAGACCAGGCTGGCCTCTAACTTAGAAATCTGCCTGCCTCTGCCTCCCAAGTGTGCACCACCATGCCCGGCTCTAAGTCACATTTTAAGAAATAATTTGGTCTGAATGGCTTTTTATATAAAGACCCCAATCTTAACTGACATTATTCACAGGACTCTCTACATTGACAATACATAGATCCACCCACAAATCTGAACAAAGAGAAATGGGTCAGCAGAATGCTGTTTCAGGAATACAGAGCAAAAGCGATCATTACCAAGAGTAAGAGCTCATTGGTAATGGTCTCTGCATTTGATCTTTGATTAGTCAGTCATTTAAGCAATTTGGGATGTCTTCCATTTGATTTCTCTTGGATAAACAAACAGAATCAGTTGTGCCACAGATATAGATGCTGTCATTGGTCTTCTACTTTGTGCACAGCACTGGTATTAGTGTGTAAAAATGTCTTCTTGCCATGCAAAATATCATTATAGTTAAATATGGTTTATTCCTATTCATTAATAAATAAATATTTTTTCTGATTCTTTCCTTAAATTGCTTGTAGTATTAGTTTCAAAAACAAAAATAAAGTAAAAATAAAACCCTTCTATCTTCCTAATCCGTGCCTGCAAAACAAAGGGCTGGGGTGGCATATTCCTTCTGTGGTGGCCTAAGCTCCAGATAAAAATAAATTTATCTTGCAGAGGACACGGGGAGTCTTGATGAACCAGGATGAACACTGGTCTGTTTACATTACTACCCCCTGTTTAGTTATTAACTCATTAATTCACCATTGGCAACTTTTGAGTAGTATGACTTACAGAAACCCATGAGGCCTGGCATTAGATAACTGCCTCCGTTGTTGCTAAAGTCAGCTATAGGTTTATTCTCAAATTCTGTCTGACCACCATATGGTTCATGTTTCCATATATGTGACTGGACTTATATGAATATGAATGTCCATCACACATTAGAACCTGGCCTACACAAGGTTTTCTGCCTTTAAATAGTGACAGAGAATAATAGCATGGCCTAGATATTATATATGAATACAGCTTTAAAAACACTACACAAGCTGGGCGTGGTGGCGCACTCCTTTAATCCCAGCACTCAGGAGGCAGAGGCAGGCGGATTTCTGAGTTCGAGGCCAACCTGGTCTACAAAGTGAGTTCCAGGACAGCGAGGGCTACACAGAGAAACCCTGTCTCGAAAAACACTACACAAACAAAGACAAGCATGCTGTCTAACACTTACCTTAAACTCCAGATGTGAATAAGGAACTTTCCTCCATTAGTCTACTCTAAGGGGCAAAACCCAGAATGCATGACAAAGAAACTGCAATGTTTCTAGGCTATTGAGTATTGCGTTCACCTTTTATTACAAGCATTAATGGAATAGAAGCTCCTTGGTCTTCCAAACTNNATATGACCTAGCACAAGGCAAGGCCTGGGCCAAGTAGTGGGAGTGGGTGGGTAGGGGAACAGAGGTGGGGGGAGAGGTATGGGAANCTTTCGGGATAGCATTTGAAATGTAAATAAAGAAAATAATAATAAAAAAGAAAAAACAAAAAAACAAAAAAACAAAAAACAAAAAAAAACAAGCATTAATGGAATGAGTAATTACTTTATTTTTATTAAAAGAAAAATGAAAAATTTGAACTCCCTTTTTGCACAGGAGTAGAAAAGTTCAGTAATTTTTACAGTAATAATTTATAGCCAAAGAAGTAAAAGCACATACTCATTTCCATATCTACTGAGGTAATTTATTTTGACATTGCCTAGTGTATATTTTTTTGTTTATTTGTTTACTACTTCTCACAATAGTCCCATTATAATAGTATAATAAGATACATAAAAACAAACTCTAAAATGTAATATGTTCCAGTCACTGACCCTTAGCAAGCAGATCATATGGCTGTACTGGTCCCCTTTGGGGTGGGGCCTGAGAATTCCACATATGCACTCCTTCATGAACCCCACACCTCCAGAGCCATCACTCATCAAAGTCTAGACTTTATTGCTTTATTTGTCTGTCTGTCTGTCTGTCTGTCAGCTCAACCAAGAGCATAGGATGAAGACACTTTAGGCATATTCTTAACTTGCATACAGAGCTATTACAGCATTGGTTTATCTTTTTATCAATTATCTCTTACTACTCATGCATGTCTTATTAATAGTATACCTTAACAGTCACTGGCATAAGGCTGGCCATTTGTTAGGTATTGTGCACATTTTGTGTGATAGTACAGTGATTATGTTAACCACACAAACGAAGATAAGAATGGTGGCTTCAACTCACATTCAACATGAACTTCTTCTTGGGAAAACTCAGAGCCCTTGACCACGGCAAAATCTTCAGTCACATCATTCCTTCACTCGGAGACAAACATCACACAGAATATGAGAGACGTAAGATCTGCTCACTCTTCATTCTAGTTTTGCATCTTTTTGACTAAAGAAATAACTAATTGGAGTCTTTTATTTATAAATAACTTCAGACTAGCTAATAATTAATTCAAGTTTTCATAAATGTACAATCAATAGAAGACTCAGTATCTATCAGTGATCAATCACTGGGATACAGGTGGTCTGGTCTTCACTAATCATGTGAATATTCTTTTTTGTCTGTGTCTCTGTGGAGCTCTGGCTGTTCTGGAATTTGGTTTGTAGCTCAGACTGTCCTTAAACTCAGAGATCTACTTCTAGAGGCCTCAGTCTATAAAGGGTGGGGACTAAGAATGTAAAACTTCCTAGCTGCATAAGCTATTGAGTAATTGTAAGCAAATCATCCAAAACAGAATTTTGAATCATTTTTTGAATGTAAGCAAAACCATTCAGAATCAGTGCAGCAGAAACAGAGGCCCCCCAATCGTGGAGGATGCTCCTGTCACACGGTGCATCCATCCTAGGGACTACTGAGCAGAGAAGACTTCCCTTTAACATCCTTTGCTTCTCACCTACCACTGGCCACTAGGCACACCATTTTTTGGAGCATATTTAATGTTCTTGTTGCTTATAAACACGGAATTTTCAAACTCTCTCAGAATGCAGACATTGTAATTTACATGCTCCATAGCATTATTGGCAAGAAAAAAAATTTTAAGGTGGCATAATATTCTGTACATACTAATCTATTTCTGGGCTCAGGCAATGCTTTACCCATTTCATTTGCATTTGAGACTGATTCCTTGATTTTCACATTGAAACAATTATAAAAAACAAAATAGAATTTTGGGGGGTATGAGGGGAATGAACAAATTATACAGTCCTGAAATGAAGACAATGGATTATATTACTTAGATTACTTAGATCTTAAGTTCCAGACATGTAGCTACCCATGTGACTCATATGTCACCAGTGCTCAGTATCAATCATGGCTGCTTCTTTCTTTTTCCAAGCAGCCCTTTCCTATTGTCTGATAATTAGTTCAACGATCAGCTAATAATAGTTTGAGCACCTATTATTCCAACAATCTTAAAAATCTTATTCCTAATCAGTGTGGAAGTGTTCTAGCCTTAATTAACCATCCACAATGTTTTATTAATAATTTGACAACTTCCATTCATGTCTGTGGCTCTCTCTGGTATGAAACATTCATCCATAATGCCATGTTACAGTTTTCAGTGTCACATTGAGTTCTGCTAAGCAAATCACCAAACGTAAACAAAGATTCCAAGCCATTACTCACAGTGGTCTGCCCAGCACCTCCCATGACATCAGCAGAGATCCTAGACATGGAGGCCTCCTCCAGTCAGCAAAGACCTAAGGAATGCAAAGCAGAAATGATAAAGGCAAAATTAACCCATTGCTACTGACCTCTGATAACGATCTCCACTTACTTAGTCTTAGGTAATCCTTTATTCACAGAGACTATCTATTTAATTAGCTCTTCAGTAAATAATGGAGAGCTTAGCAATGATTCAGATATTCAAATAGCTATGCTTTATGTTGGAACTTTCATCATTGGCTGAAAAGGAGATGTGTATAATCCTTTTTGACCTAAAAAGGATTTCTTGTTCATCATGTATTTTTATAATTGGACCATACTTTATTGATTCTTGCACCCATCCAACTATATATATGGACCAGAGTCAACTCCCCTCTATTGTTGAAACCAAGACATCATAATTGGCATCAGAGACTTAGTCATGATTTGTACCTCATATGTGCCATCAATGGCCATCATAAATCTAAGACTGACCCTATTTGTCTCCACTCATTTCTATACTGTGAAGATAAATGTGTATCCTTTAATAACTATCCTCCTTTTGAGACATGAGCATAATATTATATACTATGTTATACTATTACACTTAATCTAGTGTGAATATATTTCACCTCATAATATCACAGGGACTAAACTTCCACCAACCATCGAAACTATGAGGAGAACTTTGGGCAGATCTCACGTCATGACGAGCAACAGCTGGGCTGGAAGCCATTGAAGGTGAATAGATACCTTGGAAAGTCCATTCTAAGGAAGACAGAAGAAAGCACAGGACAAGACAATGACACCATTGCTATCAACCATCTTGTATTCACTTATCCTCGCTGTTGAATCTTGGTGTTTCAGACTCGAAGTCATCATGTATGAGTCAAATGCCACCGGTGGTCATCATCAACCAAGATTAGTTCTCCTTTTCACTATTAATTACTTAATTATACTAAACCCTATTATTAGAAACCACCAACCCCACAAAATAAATGACTACAAGACTCTAGTAATTCCTAATCTGTACATGGAATTTCTATAATATGTCCATCATGTAACTATGCACACTAGTTAACATAGTTGAATGACAAATAGAGAATTATATGTGGTCCCCCTATCAATCAGTGGTATTCAGATGGTCATTACTAACTACACTATACACTGTTTAAACACATTAAAACATTCAAACTAAGACAAGGAGAATCCTATAACTCACACTGGTCTTGTTTGCCTCCTCAACCTGGTGCAAACGGAGTCCTTGACCATTGGAGGATCCTCTAATCGCATGGTCCACCTTGAGTACAGAGAAGAAAGAATACAAGAGAAGAGAAGAGGAGGGGAGGGGAGAGTGGAAGGGAAAAGAGGGGAGGCGAGGGGAGGAGAAGGGAGGAGAGGAGAGAAGAGGAGAGGATAAAGGAGGGGAGGAGAGGAGAGAAGAGGGGAGAAGAGGAGAGGAAAAGGGGGGAGAGGAAGAGTGGAGAGAAGAGGAGAGGGGAGAGGAGAGAGGGGGGGAGAGGAGAGGAGAGGAGAGGATGAAATACTTAGCACTAGAACTCATATCAGACTCAAAGTCTACACAGATGAATAAACATGTCAGTACACAAGAACATCAGCTTTCAGGAAAACATACAAACAAAAATTTGCTTGAAAAAGCATTTCTTGCTTTCTCTTTGATGATTTTTTGTCATCTGAGTCACTCATGCAAGCTATCATAATTTAAAAATATTTATACTATTGTCTTCTAAAATGAAAGTCTTCAAACTTCTTGCATGTGTTACTGGTGCTGTTTCCTCCGTACACAGAAAGGGTTCGATGTTATTGGCTTCTTTGGGGATTTCTTATTTTCAGTGTATTAAGGGAATTTTTTTTTTGCCTTTATACTCATGTTCATTAGTGAATAGAGTTTCAGTCTTTTCTCTTCATTGTTTTCTATATTTATTGACTATTCAATAAATTAAAATAGTAGTATGAATTTGGTGAAACCAGAGAGAAGATCTGCTGCAGGAGAGACCCAGAGACAGGCACACCCATAGGACGCTGGACTCACACTACCTGCGCTCACCATGACTCCACCCTGGCTCTATTCACTTTTATGTTGGCTCTTGATTGAATCATTAATTCACTAATAAAAATGGGAAGTCTACCTATTCCTCCCAGTACTGAAACAGACTGAAAGACACTCCTCTAAATAGCCAGTTTATCTCCAAGTGTCTCCTTCAATGAGGCCCCGAGGATCATCAAACATGGCCAACTCATTGTCCTAATTCAACTAAAATCCATAGGCATCACTGGTGGTATTTGGCTGAAAACTTATTTTCAATGAATATATTCATTTGTGTTTATGAGCATGCATGTCAAGGACATGTGCATGGAGACAAGGGCTTAATATCTAGGAATCTGTTCTCTGTCTCTACCTGACCAGCTCTCTATTGGATATTTTTAATTAATGAAGTAACCAACTTTCAACAGACTGCATAAAAAGCAGGGATAGTAAGTAACTATTACTCACACTGCCCCAAGTAAAGTGCAGAAATGCAAATGTTCCACTGCTGATTATGGAAAATGTAGACATCAGCCCAGGAGCACACATTCTAAGGAGTACAAAACAGAGCACAAAAGAAAAAAATGCCATTGTCCTTCAAGGACCTTTGATTATCTACCTATCTTTTGGGTTGGACCTCTGAGCTTCAGACAAGTGTTATTCGTCATCTCTCTCATACCTTGGTAACTATCATCATTGGTCCAGAAATGGCTTAACCTTTCCTCATTCTCATAGGTATTATTTACTGGCTAAGTCAATAACTCACTAGCAAGGCGTGTGATACACAGATATTCAACAGGAGCCCAGCTCTCTGATATATTCAGACTGTAGTGTTGACAGCAATATGAAGACAAGTGCTATCAACCATCCACAGACAGCATCTTTATTTTGTACACAAGCCCATCTTCACCCCAACTTACAATGTGGGGCTGGATCTATTGGATTCTATTTCATACTTTGTAAAACTACAGCCATAATAACCAAAATATGGACAAAATGCATGGCTTTTACTCATGTTTACCTTGATGCAGTCATTAAACATAGGAATTTCTGCAATCAGCTCACAGAGGCCCTATGTGGGGAGCAACAAACAAAACAAAGCAGTTGATAAATGACTTTTAAAAGCAGATAAAAGAGCAACAGCTTTCAGCTTTGACTTATAGTGTCATATATCTAACACATGACTAAATAATATGAATAATTCCTTACTCTACAGAACATAAACCTCGGCTATAGGATGTAATGTTTGCATTACCATTAATAAAAGAATAAAGAGTAAGGAACTGCTCCATACAGAAGTGACTCAGGACACGGTGGTAGGGACTTTTAACTATTGTGTGGTCAACCATATTTTCCTTCCACCTTTCCCTACGGGCAGCTGTGTTGACTCATATGAAGTTTCTGCTTTAATGTTTGAGGGCCACTAACTACTCATAGAATGTATGCTGTAAGACTTGTGTGTGGCACATGACCCTGGGCACATGTTGGACTTTCTCAATGTTATCATCATGGACAGTCCAAGCCAGGCATGGTAATATGTGACTGGGGCTTGAAATTTAGGAGAAGCTAATGGTAATAAATATGAGTTACAAAATGGAAAAAAAATCTAATATGCATATAAGTAGTGATATGCTAAACATGACTTTGCTGAGGAAAAAAATGGAGATGATAAGCTTAATATGAAATAGAAAAGAAAATGAAAACCTACGTGGCAGCTGGACTGTGCTTAGCTTCAATTTTGAAGTTAAAACTATTGTTGTATGATTGATCTTACACATGCCAGAAACACAAGAACTACATAATATGACCATGGGGCTTTAACATGATCTGCCCAAAATGTGAAACTAGAGTGAACACCAGTTGTAGTTGTGTTGAAGTGACATCAGAGAAACTCTCTATAACAGGAAACTTTTGCGGTGACATCAGTCAATCAGCCATTGTGGAAAAGGAAAAGCAGGAGAAAAAAAAGGAAAGACACAATGAGAAGTCCTGTTAGTAAGAAAAAAATTCGACAATTCACAGGACACGCAAGCAGAAACTCACTCTACAAAACTGGGTGTACTGGCCATTTCGATGAACTTAGGGTAAATGTTACAATGAATCTTATCAAAGATAGTCCACTTTACTGACTTAGTTTTACAGTCGATGTATATGTAAATTCTACAACAATAACCCATACCTGTCAAGACCCTGAACCACCGCCACAGGAGACAGAGACGTTGATTTGGGATATGCAGAGAGGGGGTGGTAATAATCCATGAGGTCAGCCTTTCTGTTGAAAATGGGGAAAACGGGTCACTACTCCATGTTCTCCACAGCGAGGTCACCGAGGCTGATGGGCTTTGCCTGAGCCGTACCTGTACATTTTCTTCCCAGAAAAAAACTAATTTCTTTCCATCTGAAGGAAAAAAGAGCTGGGTCCCCTCTATGCTATGGCATGCTGCTTAGGGTCAGCATCTCAGCATACCCATCTCTCAACATGCCCCTTGGAGTTTTCAAATTTTGAGGTCCCCATACAAGGGGACACAATTTAAACCAACTTCAACTACCTGTCAGCCATGTTTCCTTGCTAACAGAATTAGCAGAGGAGGGCAGCCGAAATCTATACCTGACCTCAGATGTCTCTTGACATGGATGTCATCAGGAAAAGCTCAGATGCCACCAGATCTCATCATTGTTCTGGGTTCCCCTCTCTCAGAATTGGCTCATTCGTGGCAAGTGTGACATCACACTGTGTTATCCACAAGCTAGCACTAAGTTAACACTTTCTATCCATACTTTGCTTAACCGCCAATGCTTAGATTAAACCTCCATACCTATATGCAGGTGCCCACAGGAGGAACAGAGCTGGAGTTGACAAGTCTCCACGGGTGCTGGACTGTTGCCCTGGCATCCCAGGAACTGTCCATCACTGCATACCTCTACCATCGCTAAAGTCACCTTCCTGGAGGGCAGAAAAAGGAAAAGAAATATTAAGACGCTGTCCCTACTTTGTCCCAAAATTCCTGAATTTCAACCTAGCAAGCTATCTCATAGGCTTTCTCTCTACAAAAAAGTGGCTGTGGCCTTAAGACCCCTCTGACCCAATTCCATGGGAATATCTCAAGCTACCTTGATTGGGAGGAACATGATCAAAGAGCACTCAAGCCCTCGCACCGCAGGTCCACAAGGGACAGGCATATACCTATGGGTCTCCATCCAGATCTTAACTCTTAGCAAGGCATCGGGATTGACCTCAGATTTCTGGATACTTGGCGTTCATGGAGTATCACTCAAACGCCACCAGATCTCATCATCGGTCCTGGATGGGGCCCCCTCTCTCCCTAGCCAACTGCACACCCTAATTTTTTAGTGGGTGCCATGGGCAGAGCTCCGATCACAGGGTATATTGTGTGGCAACCGCTGAAGAGCAGCCATTAGAAGAACCCAGAAATTCCAAATAACTATCCCACTACTGCCCTAACTTTCTCATACTACTGCACTAAGGCAGAAACAGTCTCCCACTACTACACGAACCTAAAAGCTGGTTGCCAGGGAAGATCAGGAAGTCTCCTCACCATCAGCAGAGCTCTGAGATGTCACAGCGAGGACAAAGGGTTGGTTCTACCCCTCAGCATGCTGGCATCATTTGTTGGGTTGCCTTTTCTGCAGAGTACAGGGCAGAGAGGAAATAGACGTTGTTGAGACTCTGTGGGCCCATGTCCTCCCCAGTTACAGAGCCAATGGTTATGAGCTGTGCCTACTTTACACTGAACCTTATCTTCCCAGGAGAGACTAATTTCTCACCAGGGGCCAGAAAAAAAGGATTGGACCAAGAAAAGGTTAAGGATTCCTCCATGGGGTGGCCCATCATCTCCCTAATCTATCAATATACCTCTTGGATCCTCCATGCTGTGCTATTCCCCACCAAGCCCTAGGCCATGGTCCTACCCACTTTAACCTCGTGTTGCTTCTCTGGAAGCCATGTTTCCTTGCCTAATGGAAACTGATCAGTTTAAGGGGCAAAGGTGACACAAATGATCCCCTTTTCCCGTTCTCAGGCTATTAGCTAGAACCACAAGGCACACAGGTGAAGTTGCTCTGTGTCTGACCTCAGACATCTGTTCTCATGGCTGTCATCGAGAAACAGTCAGATGCCACCAGATCTCATCATAGGTCCTGGGTTGGGCTCCTCTCTCGAGTCTTCAGGAATGGCTCAATCCTTGGCTACTGTGGTACACTCGGGAGACCACACTGTAGGAAACTATCCTGTGCTGTGGTGGGGTTTCACACTGCCTGGTCCTCAAGCTAGCACGAAGTTAACACTTTCTCTCCATAGTCTGCTTAACCACCCATGTTATGAGGAGACCCTCCATACCTATAAGCTGGTGCCACATGGCTTAATGAGGATCACAGCTGGAGTTGACATGTCACCAGGTACTCCAGACTGTTGGCAAGGCACCCACAAACTGTCCATCACAGCAAACTTCTCACATCACTTGGTTCAGCTCTCTGGATGTTGGAAGGCAGAGAAAGAATAGAAATATTGAGACTTGCTCCCAAGATTGGCCCAGGATTCCTACATTTCAAGGGTGCGGTCTTGTAAGCTTTCTCTCTAAGGGAGTGGGTGTGGATTTCCCTCTCATTCAAGTAGATTTTCAGGGCCCCTCTAACCCATTTCCATGGGCAGACATCAAACTGCCCCAGCCTTGATTCTGAGGAACATGATCAAAGAGCATTCAAGCCCTCGCCTCGCACCACAGGTCCATAAGGGACAGGCATATACCTATGGGTCTCCATCCAGATCTTAACTCTTAGCAAGGCATCGGGATTGACCTCAGATCTCTGGATACTTGGCGTTCATGGAGTATCACTCAAACGCCACCAGATCTCATCATTGGTCCTGGATGGGGCCCCCCTCTCTCCCTGGCCAACTCTATACCTTAATTTCTTAGTGAGTGCTGAGGTCAGAGCTCTGGTCACAGGGTACTAGTACATTCTGTGTGGTGGCCACTGAAGAGCAGCCATTAGAAGAAGCCAGAAATTACAACTAACTAATGTACTAATGCCCTAACAGTCTTCTGCTACTGCACTAAGGCAGAAACAGTCTCTCACCACCTCACATACCTATAAGAGGTAGGCGAGGAAGATCAAAATGCCGCCTCTCAGTCAGCTGGGCTCAGGGCTGTCATGGTGAAGACTGAAGTGGTTCAGAGTACACTTGTACCATCAGTCAGGTCAGCTTTTCTGAAGAGAAAAGGGGAGAGAAAGGAGAGAGATCTTTGAGTCTCTGTGGGATACCATTCTGTGCCCTCCACAGTTGCTGAACCTAGGCTCATAAGTTTTGCCTAGGCTATAATTGCATTTTCTCTTCCCAGGAGAGAGTAATTTCTTGCTATTTCCCAGGGAAAAAAAAGGCTGGGCTCTGGCTGCACTAAGTTATCCTGCATGGAGCCTCAACCTTATCACCCCATTGCTCCCCACACCCCTGGAGTATTTAAGCTGTGCTGCTCTGCCTGTAAGCACAGGTATGGGGCCAGCCCTTCTGCCCTAGTTTGCCATGTTTCCTTGCCTAATGGAAACAGAATGCAGTCAGGGCCATAGTCAAACACCAAAATGCAGCCCAGTTGTAGATGCTCTTTGCCTGACCTCAGATATCTGTTCATGTCATCGAGAAACACTCAGACATCATCAGATCTCATCATCGGTCCTGAGCTGGGCTCCTCTCTGGAGCCTTCGGGAATGGCTCAGTCCTTGGCTACTGTGGAACACTCGGGAGACTACCTGGTAGGAGACTATCCTGTGCTGGGGCACCTCACTGATGAGTGCTCGAGCTAACTAGATTATTTCTTTCTGGCATGCTCTGCCTAACCACCCAGATTTTGGTGTTGAGAAGAGATTCTCCATACCTATTAGTAGGTCCCCACTGAAGGATCAAAACCGAAGCTGTCGAGTAACCATGAGTTCTGAATTGTTGCCATGGCACCCCAGGAGCTGTCCTTCACTGCAAACCTTTGCGATCACTTGGGTCTTCTCCATGGATGGTAGAAGGCAGAGAAGGAAATTAAAAGTGTAAGACTAACTCTCAAGGTTGTCCCACGATTCCTATATTTGAAGGGAAAACCTGGCTTACAGGTTTTCTCTCTAAGGGAGTGAGGTTACCTGTTCAAGTAGATTATCAAGTCACCTAGGGTGACCCCATTTCCAGCCAGACATTCTGCACTAACTTTATTTTGAATAGTATTATTATAAAGTGACTTATCTAGCATTTGCTACCATTCTTATTTAACTTTGCAACCTCATTTTAGCCACCTAACTTCAATTCAAATAACTCATATCACTCAATTTCCTGTGATAACTTTATGTAAACACAAGTCCATGAACTAAAGATTCACAAAGTATAGCCTGTATGTGTTGGACTGTATCTATAACTTGTCAGTAAAGTCCTCAATGTTTCATAAATCAGCACTTAAATGATAATATAATTGCATCATCTCTTTCTTTTCGGTACTTTTCTGTGTTAGCTACATCCAGGCTTTAATTATTCATATGGTGAACTCATAGATGACCAATATATTAAAATGTATGTTAATTACCCACCAACTTCCATATATATTTGATGAATTATAGATTCCATGTCTTCAATATTGAACGGATTTGCTTTTGACAATCATGATTTACAACATGAACTACTTCAACCAAACCAAGAACATAGACATCATCTATAATTTACACTTTCCCTTTCCCATTTTCACACAAAATGACAAGACTCATGTGGACCTTGTTTCCCTGAGAGAATCTGTCCCTCATTTAGATGTCTTTATTGTTTGGTTGATATTCAGAGAATTAAAACATGAAATAATATGATGGAATGCAGTTCTGCTGCTGAATGTTCTCTTACAGCCATCATGTCCCCAAATGATCGGGTATGTCTCTGTTCTCCTTCATTCACGTTTCCACTGGCTGATCACTGAATCACTTCTTCACCGATAACCATGGAAATCTCTATTATCTTTCCCAAACACTAAAACAAAGCCAGACGCTCCTCTCAAACAAAAAAGAAGCTCGTGCCAAGTCTCCTTCAGTGATGAATCTTGGATTTACAGGCATGCCCAATTCAACGGTCTAATTTGTGATCATTTAATTCATTTCATTGGTCACATTTGGCATAATGCAATCACATTTCACATTCATTTTTCTGATGCTTATTTCTGTGTGTTGAGGGAGATAGCTGTGGAAGTAACAGGCTAGCTTTAGGGAACTCGGATCATCCTTCCAACCTCTGATTCTAAGTATCCAACTAAGGTAATCAGGTCTTCCCTGCACCGCCATTTCCTCGCTCCTTACTCCTCTCTGCTAAATAATGCAAAGAACCTAAATCACATGAGCACTATCAGCAATATTCTTCTAAAATCTACCATACCACATTTACTCAGCTGGTATGTGGGCTGGTGGCCACAGAAGATGGCTTGAGCCTAGGAATGCCTGTTCTGGGGAGTGTGACAAAGCAGCAGATGCTGAACCATGACACATCCTTTCCTAACAAGAATTATCCACTTATCTTTTGTGTTGGATGGCCAGGTTTCAGACAACTGCACCTGTCATCGGACATGTGCATGCAGACAGGTAGTGTACACTTGACTTATTTCTATTGATCTCATTGTTTTATACTAGAGGAACATATGACTTTTTGAGTTTTGCATTAATTACCATTTAACTGGGAATTTATAAATTGTACAATGCAAGTTTAACAGAGGCATATGAGGTATACTAATAACCACATCAGTGACAAAAGCTTTTCTTGACATTTGTGGCCACCAAGTAATAAGTACTTGTATTACTACAAAGTAGTTTATTTGCTGAATACATCTAATCGAATGAAGACTATTGACTTATGTGTGTGCTCATCACTACTCTAAGATATCACAAGTTCATGTGAACTACAATCATCATTAACATATTAGTGCCCTAAAGTCTTTTCTAAAAAGTCTGGATTCAAATAATGCCATCATGGGTATAGCTGTGATACACACCCACAAGGACCACTAACACATGTCTTTGTTTTTTTGTTTTTTTTTTTTTAACTTGTCTTGTAATACATATAGTATCTATAATTATAGATGGTCTTTCTAGATAGGAAGGTAGGTAGGTAGGTAGGTAGGTAGGTAGATAGATAGATAGATAGATAGATAGATAGATAGATAGATAGATAGATAGATAGATAGATAAATAGATAGACAGACAGACAGATATGGCAAGAATATACTATTTGAGATATAACACTCCCTTCCTTCAATTAACTGAGCTTAGCGTTTCATTACACCAGTTACTCAGTTAAAATATTCGTCATAGCCCCAAGATGAGTATACTAGAACTTCTATCACTGCATATTTTTAAAACAGAGCAAAATTGTCCAATGAAACCAAAACAAGATCTATGTCTATTACGTCCACAGATTTCCAGGATACAGTGATGGACCACTGAGCCCGACCATGGAGAATTCCAAGCCCAACTCGAGTGGGAGAGCATTGGAAAGAGAACAGAAGAGAGCAGGTACACATGAAGATGAAAAATGGGAAGGTCTTCTGACAGATCTTTGACTTTTAGCTTTGCTTTCTGAATTGACTTATTCACTCATTAATTTAACAGTTGAAGTTCTAATCTTAAGAAAAAGATATTGAAATGATTTAAATTAGAAAACGATTTAACATATCGTCACACCCAGCTGATAAGCAAGGCTCCAACAACTGCTGTCTACAGTAGCAGAGGATGAGTGTGTGTGAGTTATGACAATTGCTCCCTGTGCCTTACTATTTGCATAACATACAAAGCACCCCTGACATGCTGCATGTTGTATGTTATTAATACATGAGTTATTGGTTGAATTATAGTTCAACTGCTTAATTCTAATGACAGAATTAACATATATCAACACAGGTACCAGCCTCAAGGTTCTTGGATAATCCTAAATATGTCTACAACAGTGGTTCTCTTTCCTAATGCTGGAAAACTTTAATACACTTCCTCATGTTGTGGTGACCCCCCAGCATAAAACGATTTTACAAGTTCATAACTGTAATTTTGTACTGTTATGAATCATAGTGTAAACATCTGATATGTGACCCTGTGAACAGGTCAAAGGCCCGTGACCCACATGCTGAGAACAGCGGGTCTCAAGGATGTCTTTTACCAAGAAAATGAACTATTGTGCATTTTGTTGGCTATTAGAGTTCAGATATGTTTTAAGCAATGTTTGAGACTCACTCTCAACTGCTATTATCACTGGTCCATGTTTTAGCCTCTTGCTTTTTAATTTGAATTTACTTTAGTCTAAGTTACAAATTAAAGCTAGTCAATGAACTAGATCAGTTCACAACACTCTTGAGAACATGCTGCCTGACAGGTTACCATATGTCTGTAGAGTCTTATTCCTCCTGAGAGGTTTTCTTTTGTTAATTGGCCTCAGTGTGGCAGTGATCCATCAGGAAGCACAACAACTAAAATCAATCTCTCATTAGGCTTTCATTTGGATGAGCAGTGTCCCAGGCAGGTAGGTATCAACTGCATTCTCTATTCCACTCATCAGTCTGTCTAACATTGTATTGATCATTGCAAGAATATGGAAGGGCAGGTGTGTGTGTGTGTGTGTGTGTGTGTGTGTGTGTGTGTGTGTGTGTGTGTGTATGTATGTATGAGACAGGGGAACCACCATTTTCTATATATGCAGACCTACTAGAGGATTGGTTGGGTTATCAGACAATTCTGTGTGTTGGGGGCTTTTTTTTTTTTGCTATTTTCTATAATATTCAATTAATTTATATTTGCATCATCAATGTACAAAGGAAATCCCATATCTACCCTATTGCCAGTCATTGCTAAAACTAGCCTTTCTTTTTCTTTCTTTCTTTCTTTCTTTCTTTCTTTCTTTCTTTCTTTCTTTCTTTCTTTCTTTTCTTTCCTTTCTTTCCTTCTTTTCTTTCTTTCCCTCCTTTCTTTCCTTCTTTTCTTTCTTTCCCTCCTTTCTTTCCCTCCTTTCTTTCTTTCTTTCTTTCCCTCCTTTCTTTCCTTCCTTCCTTCCTTTCTTTCCTTCCTTCCTTCCTTCCTTCCTTCCTTCCTTCCTTCCTTCCTTCCTTCCTTCCTTCCTTCCNTTCCTTCCTTCCTTCCTTTCTTTCTTTCTTTCTTTCTTTCTTTCTTTCTTTCTTTCTTTCTTTCTTTCTTTCTGAGACAGGGTTTCTCTATATAACCCTGGCTGTCCTGGAACTCACTTTGTAGACCACTCTGGCGCCGAACTCAGAAATCCGCCTGCTTCTGCCTCCCAAGTGCTGGGATTAAAGGCCTGGCTAAAATTAGCCTTTTTTGATAACAGTCTTCCTACCTGGAGTGAGGGAGTGAGGGAGTGAGGGAGAAGTTATCTTGCTGGGATGTGGGTTTGCATGTTTCTGCAACTGATGACCCTGAGCATTCGAGCACAGACTCCTGGGTTATTTGTATGCTTCTTAGAGGCATGCATGCTTATGTCTATTGTGTAAATAAGTAAATGTTTTGGGTTTTAGTCTAGTTCAGTTCAGTGGCTCTCAAACTGTTTGTTGTGACACCTTTGGGGTCAAATGACTCCCTCACAGTGGTCATCCTACACTATGAGAAAGCGGATATATTTACATTATAATTCATCACAGAAGCAATGCAAATAATTTTGTCTGGGAGTTCACTGCAACACAAGGAACTGTCTAAAAGAACTGTGGCAGCAGGAAGGCTGAGAAGCAATGCTTTAGATATAAGAAACATGCCAGGTTCTTTCAGGCATAAAGGAGAATGGTATT
Source organism: Mus pahari (assembly GCF_900095145.1). Classification (NCBI taxonomy): domain Eukaryota; kingdom Metazoa; phylum Chordata; class Mammalia; order Rodentia; family Muridae; genus Mus; species Mus pahari. The sequence continues at coordinate 103,678,985 of NC_034596.1, read as the reverse complement.
CTATAATTTTTAGTGATCTGCTGGCACTGGAGATGATCGTATCAAAGGAAATAGGCTAAGCACAAAAAGACAAACACAATATGGTCTCACTCATGTGGGACATGAAAGGGTTCATTTCCTGGGAGTTGACTGTGGAATGATAGTTACCAGATGGTAGAGTGAGAAGAGAAAACTGAAGAAAAGTCGCTAAGTTACAGTTCGTTGACCTTATGTATGTATTGTGGAGCAACTCTAGATGATAGTTTCTTAATATCTTAACGGGCTAGGGAAGGGGATAATGGAGTTTCAGGATAATGAGGAATTGATGAGGGAACGGGCATGGTTATCTTGACTGGAAACTCACATAAAGTAAGCATGTAACTAGACACCCGCAGGCATCACTTTGTTCAAGATCATTTCTGTTTGGTATCAGGCAGAATAAGGGGAAGAAAAGATAGCACTTTCTGTTTGCTTCACATTGCTTCAGTTCTTCACCCCCACTCTGCTATTAAAGCCATCAGTATACATCTTTAAAAACATAATTAACACTACGGACACCTTTAATCAATTAAACAAGGAAAATAAGATTGTTGGCTGCTACTCACAGTGCAAACACACAGCAAGACAGGGAGTTCCCTGCTCAGCTTAGCACCTCCATCTGAGGAGGACAAACAGGGAGGTGGCCACGGTCTCTGCATCCACTCATATTACTATGACATTACCATCACCTCCTGCACAGTCATGGCAAACCTATCTATCCATCCTCTTCTTAATGAGCTTCACATTTATAATTGATACAGTTTAATGATTGACAATGACTTGTCTGAATCATCTTTAGTCAACAGGCTTGGAGACTAATGAATAAAAGTCTAGCACTTGACTGAACTACACAGCAGGGCTAAGAATTTGAGGGCAGCCTGATCTGTATAGAGAGATTTCATTAGAAATCCTAATACCTATATCCTTTAATAATGAGCATATTTTTACCTTCAACATCTCTATACATATGTTTATTCAAACTGCCTTTATTCTTTTACAATAATAGTTAAAGAAAGGAATACAAAGAAAGATATTAAATGAGATCCTTGCAATGGATACTTGAACATAGGACACAAATTTAAATAAGGACCTGTCCATTTGCTTTAGATCACAGAGTTCTAGACATATGATATTCAGCATGTGTGCCTCACATACCACAGCAATCAGGGGGCATCAGGTGTTGGATGGATCTCTATTCACGATACATTCTGGCTTTGTGAATTGTTTCATTAAGAGAGAAAAATATATAAACTACATAATAGAAAAATGATATACATGAAGGTCCCCAACAGATTAAAGCTGTCAACCACATCTTTTGGTGACAGTGCTAATTTCTTCATGTATGGAATAATGACTAAATGTTTCTATCAATCATAGGAAAATACAGCAAAAAAAAAAAAAAAAAAAAAAAAAAAATCTTAACTATTGTTCCCAATGAAGAAAAGGGATGTGAGCAACAAGGAGAAAACCAGAGAAGGATCCATCCTCTCTAAGACCTCCATTCTAAAGAGTAGAGATGAGAACAGAGGCTGAAAAACTACTCTCACCTCTTCTAATCCTTGTTCATTAGCACATCCATCCCTTTGGACCTCAGAGTTGTAAACACATGGCATTCAGCCCTGTCTCTCAGGGAGTCCCAATACCCCTTCACTAATTTCTATCCTCTGTGTTAACCAATCTATTGAGTCACTAATGATGTTTCTAAAAGCCTATGATTGAAAAAACCCAGCAAGAACATGGCTGGTTATATATAATGATGTCTGAGTCAAAATATGTTTTTACCTCTTTATAGATAATAGTAATCAGTATAAGTATTCATGTAAAAAAAAAAAGGCTTCAGTTTCTCTCATATGACTACATGATAAAAATTTAAAAACTACAGTGCATTCTCCCTAAATAAACCACCCAAACCAAAGAAGGAATTAGAAATATTACTTACATAGTCCTCCTGGATCCCGACAGAGACTGGCCAGAGGGAACTCTGCCATGAAGAATTCCAATAGCTTGCTCGCACAGGATCACGGGGAATAGGAGAAAGAACACATTGAACTTTAACTTCATCTTTAGCTTAGAGCAGTGGTCTTCAACTTTCCTAATGCTGTGACACTTTAATTCAGTTCCACATGTTCTCATGACATTACCAATCATAAAATTACTTTGTTCCTATTTCATAATTGTTATGAATGGTAATTTAAATGTTTAAATGATATGCAGCCCCTGTATGAAGGCCATTTGATCCCTCCTCAAAGGGGTTACAACCCACAGGTTGAGAAATTTACAGAAAAGAGAATTTTACATTTTTCATATACTGAGAACACTGGTGTTTACCATATGATGCCTATACCATCTTTAGCCACAGAGTCAGATGGTTAGACATGGACCACACTGGTTTGTCACACATGATAATGTTCCTGTTCATGTGTTTTTGTAGTTAGAAAATATTTCATTAATTGAATAACTGATATGGTCATTCATCTAACTTTGACCAAAAGCCAGGACCAAGATGCTTGGATATTGTTAACTCTTTTATGAATATACCGTCTCATGAGGGGATAGCCTATATTTCTGATTCCAGAGTCTGGGCATATTTTATTCAAATTGACAGCAGCCACCATCACTGGTTCATGTTTGCTTTTTTAATTACACCATTTCTATTTTTACTCTAAGCTATTAATTAAAATATATCAATAAACATGATTCATAAGCTCAGGACAATGCTGGACATGTCCAACTTTACTGGCTTCCAAAGGGGCCCAGAGGCCGCTTGGCATTTTAATCAAAGTATTGCTTCTCTTTCTTTTTTTCTTTAGTTTCTTATTATTATAGATTTAAATTTTTAGATATATTCTAAGACAATTTCATATACTTATACAATGTATGTGTGTGTGTGAATGTGACTCTAACCACTTGAGCACGGTCACACTACTAAAATACTAAGCGCTGATCAGATCTTTTATTTAGACATAAACTGTCTTTTTTTTAAATGGCATTGTAGATGGAATGAATACAATTAAGAGGAATATTTCAGGCACAGAAGTTGCATGAGACCGTTTGCACTGAAGCTGATCTCAGGTAAGATGAGAGTAGACTGGTGGTTCCCAGGGACAGGTGAGGTGGTACAGAGGGAGGCATAGGTGGTAAAGTTGGATCCATGGGTACAGAGTCACAGTTAGGTGCTTGAATGTGGCATACTTAGTAAGGTGACAACCAGAATGGCCTTTTTTCCTATACTGCACATTAGTTTCTTGATTATTTTGTATCTTATAAAAACATATAGAAATGTAATGAAAAGTAGACTCTTGAACAACCTCTAGAATGTTCCTATATAATTGCTTCCAGAGAGTCCAGATGTATTGTGTAAATCAAGCTCAGGGGTTCATACAAAGGACTCGGTGCAATATATAATTCAAGTCTAATGTTTACCGTAGGCACATTTCAGTAACTTTAATGCTTTTCGAAAGTCGAAACCATCACAGGGGTTATTATTATGAAGCATTTCATGCTTCTGACACATGCACGTAACCATGGAGCTCAAGCTCCTGGAAAGATTCGTCCCCTGGCTCAGGGCATCTGGGCCCAGGACACCAAAGCAGAGCAGCTCATTAAAACATGGCCTAATCTATTTCAGTTTTGCTTCCCGCCCTTCCTTCAGTTGGCCATGAAAGAAGTCATTATTTGGAGGCCCTTTGTTGCTTTTTTCCTTGACCCAGACATTGACTATTAGGTATTAATTATACTGTCTACCTCATCTCTAGGCAAAGAAAACATTAAACTTATTTCCATGCAGGGATCAATGCTTTCAAACTCACAGGATGGAAAGAAATGAACATGTAAACGAAAAACAAATACTTTTCATCTCACTGAATGAATTCTAGAAAACTGGGCATGAAGCTGGGCCCAGAGTACATTGTCTATGCCTCGTATGGCAACATTCATCACCAATGGTTCAGGATTCAGGCCTCTTTTCTATAACATTTCTACTTTTCATATTGAACAATTAATTATAATTATAAGCCTTATGACCCATTCCATTCCCAAAGTGGGGGTTATTATTATTTTGCTATTGTTGCTAATCTGTTCATGGACCCTCTTTCTAACATTGACCTACCGTGGCATCAATTCATGATGGTTTCCATATTTTTATTATGAATGAAAATGTTCATGCAGTGCCCATTTGTACCATTGGTATTCAGTTGGTCATCATTAGCAACCCAATAGACACTTGGTCAATGATGCCCTAAGTCACCCAAGACAAGACAAGAAGTCTTCACTTCACACTGGCCTCACTTCACGACAAACTGTAGTTCTCAGTTCTGTGTGAGACTGTGCAAACCTAGAGTGAACACCAGGAGACAAGCCACACAAACTAGACAGAGAGCACTGGCTACCCTTTCTAACCTCTACACTTGTGCTAAGAATATGGCATCCACTGAGCCTGTGCCAAGGAAGAAGGCAGAAAGCTCTGAAAACAAAGGCCCCTGGGGTGATGAAGCAAAGCACTAGGGGATGTTCCTGTCTCGATCCTTGAATACACACATTTATTAGCGTTTTATAACTCATCTATTTTCTCTAAGGGCAAAAGAACAATCTGAGATTTAATACCAACCCAGAGCAAGAAAAGAATTGATGTGTATTGCAACTCTTGCAACAACTACAACCAGTACCACCAGGGTCCAAATCACTGACTCAGAACAACAGTACTGGCTGGGATGCAAACCTGTCTTGCATCTCTGGGCAATACGAAAGCTCCCCGGAACCGCTGACACAGACAGACAGGGACTTCAGTATTTGCAAATTATATTAATAATATTTTTTTTTATGGAATCAAACTATAAATTTGGCCACTGATTTTTCTTGTAATAACAATCAAAATTCATGAAGCACAAAACCCCAAAGAGCGCGACATTTGGGATAGCTGACGTCTCCACAGGATTAGTCCCCGCAAAGCTAATACAAGCAGTCTCTCTCTGAACCAAACCAGATTTTCTGACATGAATTATTCATTACTCATGGTGCCCATACTCAGGCACTGTCATCAGTCTGGGTCAGGATTGCATTCCTTCCTCTCCCCGCTCTACATTTATCTGTTACTTTCCCAAGTGGTAAACAATAATAAAGACCAGCCACTAAATACTGGAAAAAAATTGCCTGATTTATCACTGATTTCCATCTCTTTCTTTGCAGCACGTTGATTTCAGGACCCTACTTTAGTAAGTTTGGTGCATTTATTCTGAAGCACATGGAAAATGATGCTAATAAAATATTGAAAGACACCAAGTGGGCAGCACACAGGAGGCAGAGATAGGTGGATCTCTATGAGGTCAAGACCAACTTTATCTGCATACTGAGTTAGTGCCAGGCCTGAACAGTGAGAACCTCTCTGAAAGGAACAACAATTAAAACAAAGAAACAAACAAACAAACAAAAAAACCACCTCCTATTGAGAAGCATTCCATTAACACATGCCTTTAAATTGTAACTTTGCTAGTCATTTTAGTATTTATTACTTTGTGATATGGTTTTTAGGTTTTGTTTTTTATTAATTATTTTAGTTTGTTGTGTTGTTTCTCTTGAGAATTCGAATACTTGAACTCTTCATGGACCCAAAAAAAGAAGCCTGACTATTCCATGTCATTTCTCAAACCACTTACCCATACTCCAAAAGGCAGCCTCCCCCACTCTACTGCATGCCAGGTGGGCGTCCGGGGCCTAAGACACATTAATACTAATACTCCCCTCACTGTGGACTGTCACGCTTGCCCAAACCTGGTGACTTTCATTTTATACAGTGTCTCATTTTGTTCATCTTTCATTTGCTAATTTTTAATAATAAAATCAAACCTATGATGCAATAGAGACTGAAAGGATGAGCCTGGGATATTATCAAAATCTGTGTATTCATCCCCACAGAGACAAACATGCAAATCCCTGCTTGCTAGGCACGTCAGAAGGTCATGGAAACCTTGGCCATAAACACAGTTGGGTCCCTTGCCATTCCCTATGTAACCTGTGTGTTCTTCCTATTGATAGCAGGGCGCAGCATCAGCTCTCTGACACTGACCACTTTGTACCTCTATAAAGTCTTGCTCCACAACAAAAGCATTTATCTTCTATAATATCTGATATATTAAACACATTTATCTATTGCAGAATATTTAGGGGACATGCCAAATTTTTACACACAAGCACAAACACTCATGGACTCAAGACATGCAAATAAAGGGGGAAGTGAGTGGGAAAGGCAGGCGTTGGTGGGATGAGAAATGCTAATGGGTCACAAATGTGATCTGTTGTTCAGACAGACTTGGTTTCTGGACATGGCTCTGTATAGAGTTATCTGGACATTTTGAATGCACAGGGTGAGTGTATGTGAAAACTTACATGGAGAAAGAGTGTTGGCTGCTCCCCAATCTCATCCAAGATACAATCATCGTCCATAGTATTAAAAGAAAAAAAGTTTCAAGATGTTATAAAATTATAACTTTTCTCCTACAAATAATTATTTAATGTCTTCTTTTTGTATAATAAAACCAACAGCTTGAAATTCATAACTGGCCCAGGACATTTAGCCATGACATAGTCCTGATTACACCAGTAACTATGACTAACAACTTAGTGGACACCTTCAACAAACACTCAACTCACATGCAATGGTTTGTGTCATCCTTGGAACTGCCTGGGACAATTTCTATTACATCCCCTTCAGGGACTATTGAATAGAGTCAGAGCAGAACACAAGATCCCATTGGTTGTCACTGTTTAACCTGCTTGTCTTCATGCAGCATAATGTGCTTAGGATGTGTCTATTATAAACTTGAAATATCTGGGCCACAGATCTGCCAATGCAGAAACATTGAATAAATGGGGCCATTTAAAATGAAACAATGTACAGCTATAGAAACAAGTGAGGAAACCTTGATTTCTTTTAAACTCAGACTCTTGTTGCACAATGATTAGTTTGTAATACATGGTACTCACACTTGGTACATAACTAGGACAATTTCCTTTATTTCTTTTTTTTTTAATGTGGATATTTATGTACCTTTTTCTAACTTGCTAAAGGTCAAAAGCATATAAAGTCCCAAGTCCCTTGGACAGAGACACAGAGTCCTCAAGCATCTGTGTATAAGCTGGCTGTGACGTGGGTCACAGGCTTCTATTTTTATCCACAGACAGCAGTGGTAGAGATAGAAAATAACAAACCCAGCTCCAGTAAACAAGCTCTTAACAAGGCTGCACTTTAGTTGGCTCATCCATCCTCATTCACAGCACTTGTGTTTATTGATTTGCTTATGACACATTAGCACTCAGCGACAAGCTACCAGGGCCCCAAACAAATCTACTGAATGTTCCTGTTATCTGTCAATAGGCTCATTTTGTACAAAGGAAATAGAAAAGGTTTGTTTTGGGGTTTTGTGGGGTTCAGTATGGAAATATAATGATTTAATGGTTGAAATAAGATTTCATTCCATTCATGATGTTGGGCCATTATGTTTACATTGTACATTCTATTAACATATATCAATACATGAGAAAAACAAAATGAGTATCATACTCAACCAAAACTAAAAGAACTACATTTTTATATACTAGATCATTTGCAAATGATCCCAGCAAGTATACAGCACTTCCTGTTTCTGAAAATCCCACAGATCCAAACTACATCTAGTCAGACATCCGGTTTGACCTCTGATAGACCACGAATTGTAATCACTGGGTCAAGACACTGAGATGTCTACAGTTGCTGACTAATTCATTTTTCACATCCTTAATAGCATTAACCTAAGAGCAATCACCTATGAGCCATAAGTCTAAAAGGAGGGAAAGATCTATAGCTATCCCTAAAATTCACCTACAGGTTTGCTTGTGTCACTGAATGCATCATTGTTGTCAGTGATTTTTATTATAAAACCAATTAATCAACCTAACCAATTCATCAATACAATGTTTCCTATCTATATAATCATTGACCACCATTGGCATTCTTTGATTACATTTGGTACTTACCTACAACAGTCATTGGCTGTCGTCAACAGAACCACACAGCAAAGCATTGCCTCTGTTCCTTGGAATGGTCCATAGGAGCGTGTAGCTTTTCACAGCAGTATGAGGGTCACCCTGAGAAGTACAAAGCAGAAAGCTGAAATCAACCTGGAGATAACTTGTCTACCTGAAAGACAGAAAATTGCCAAGATTCCCTTCTATATGGACCTCATTGCTACAATTCGTACTGAACCAACAGTCACTGTTGATCCATACTTAAGAGTCCCTTTCCCCATTTACTATTGCATTGTCTCTGAACAAATTTTTTCATCAATTCTACTGAAATAAATACAAGATTCATGAATCCCAAGTCCAAGATATACAAATCCCTCATATTCTATCCTCAGACAGTGAACCCAGCACTGCCCTTTATCAGGCATCACAACATCTCAAATTCTTCTATTGCTCTCTGGCAATAGGAATCTTCATATTTAATACATATCAAAAGTACCAGGAAGATGTGAGAATAAGTACCCCAAACTAAAACAAGATCTTAGTTACTCACAGGAGTCTGCCATATGCTCTCAGTCTCGACTGATGGCTCAGTAATGGGTACATCCATTGTGAACAGGGTGAAGTAGAAAAAATGAAAAAGAAAACAGGTCCCCCCCCCCCAGAATTTCCTAACATAAACATGTAGGTATCCATTAACATGCAATATACTCATCTTTCTACCACTATGATAAATAAGCCTGCATCTGACACAAATCATTAACTGAGACTGGTAACTTTAGTTATTGCCTTCCACTAAAGAACAACAAAAGAACTATTGGCCATCCATTCAAATCAGTATTAGTTTTCTTACTATGCATTGATACAACACATAGTACCAGACCTCGCATCTTCTTGTTTATTCATGGATTTATTTATTCAACAGCAGCTAATTTAAAAGAAGTCTGGGGGACAAAGGAAAAATATAATCACTGGTAGGCCGTCCATGCCCCAGGGAATGTCTCCAAGTCCATGCACAGGCACACAACACTAATTAGATTAAATGAATTATACTTTTTCAAAGGGCAACTTTTTAAAAGACATGGAGTTGGGAATAAGTTATGTTGAAAGGGCAGAGGGGAAGCTAGAGGGAGGGTAGTTGGAGGTAGATATGAACTAGATATAATATATACATGTACAATGTTTTCAAAGAATAAATTTTAAATATTACTCCTTTTAAAAAGAATTTTTTATTTATGAACAAAAAAAGTGAGAATAAAGTCCTTTTATATTACTGAAAGCTGTCTATGATCATGTACACATGTTACAGTCCCACACACGAACTATTCATCTTTACTGAGTCAAATGGTTCTGTGCCATGCCTCCTCCTTCACGTTACTAATTCATTAATAACAATACAATCACCACAGTGGTTAGAAACTTAGAGGCAAGAAACCTCAATGTCTTTACCATCTATACAAACAGTTGTCTTAGATTCATCTTTGACTAGGCATCGTGCTACATATATTAAACAATTAACACAAAATGATAGGAAGACTTCACTAAGCTATCAAGCTGCCTCTTACTTCCCTGTCATGCACATAACATGTGAGGTGGGGAACAACTGAATTGTATGTAAGGAAAACCAGCACAACTGAATGGTTTCTTGTGCCTTTCTTAAAGAAAGAAGACACTTGGATTATGTATATTTCGTAGGAAATACAAAGTTTAATGTATATAAATGAGCATCCCCATGTCAGACATATAACATGCTTCGTATCTCATTAGCCCTGCACTGGCCACATTCGTCCTGGTTGGGACCCCTACCATTTACACTCATTTACATGTGTTTATTAAACAAGTAATTTATACAATGGATCTAATTTTAAAAACAATGATTCATGAAACCTAATAGTGATGAATATTCTTCATGCCTTTAGGATCAGCTATGATACTCATATTAGGTTCCCCAATTACCATCAATGAATTTATTAATGCAATATTTCAGGCTACTTCCATATTCATCATTTTTCCCAGTTGGCCTTGTGGAGACTATGTTAAACCTATGATAATTTAATAAATGATTTTAGAAAAATTTGCAAGGACATAAAAAATAATTTTTACTCACCTTGGTCTCTATGGCCCCCACCAATGAAGCAATCAGCAAGGTTCTCCTGACAACGGAAACCGGTAAGCGTCCATCCTCAAAGAAAAGACAAAGAAAGTGAGAAAGACCCTCCCCAAAACAGTTTTCTCTCCAACATTTCAATTGGTAATTCATTCACATATTAATTAAAAATTTCATGATCAGCTCTCTGTGAGTCTACATTTGTGGTTCTCACACATGCTCCTAGCATTAAGCATTCTTGTTCTTAACACACATCAGTTTTCACAGTTTGCATTAATGTTTCAGAGATTCAGGGTAGGGCAATACTTTGGTTTCTTTACTTTCTGTTTATTAGTCTATAAAACGGGGTCCTGGATGACCTTAGTCCATTCTCTGGGACCCAGATGCTGCAAGGAGAGAATGAGCTCCCAGAGTTTGTCCTCTGAACCCAAGCATATGCTGGTACACAAATGCCACAGCCCTTCCAATACAAATAAGTAAACGTAATAAAACAAGCCCAGTGTATAGTCCTAATCTTGCAACAAAAATCAATAACAGGACAGGCATTGAGGCAGTTCTGTTTAAGCCTCAGTCTTCCAGAGCCACAGTATGGATAAAGAAGGTGCCTTGTGCCACTGAGACACAATTGTGGTCCTGAGTGTGAGCCTATCTTCAGTCTCATCTAACATTTTCATGGATTTGATCATTGATTTACTAATCGCTTTATATACCTGCCATTTGTCTTTCGAATTAGTCTTTAATGGAAAAACCCTCTCCCATGACTTATCTTCATTGTGACCACTGCCAGGGAATACAGTCATTTCCTACAAACCCTATTTATCCCTTGGACCATGGTTGGCTCATCTTAAATGCAACAATGAGTAAACTTTTAAACTAAGAATACTTTTACATGGGACAAAATGGTCGTACCGTTAGGAGCAATGGTGGGGGCCAGAAACCTGCAGGACACAGAAAGCTCCTGGTCACATGTTCAGCCTAGGATGCCAAAAGCAAAACACAGTTAAAAGAAGATTAAGGCACAGTCCTTGTTCATTCATGAAGTTATCCACATAAATATGAATTTGAAGTAATGTATTTTTGTACACATTTTCTAAATATTACTCCATATGTTTAAGGCTTGACACACTTATCTGTATTTTTATGTCTAGTGTTGTAGTCACATTTATCTAATTAGATTACAGGAATATAGCTGCATAAAAACAATTTAAGGAAAATGTCCTGCGGCTTTCCTAGCATCCATAGGTAAGAGCCCTTCAAGCAGAAAAGTTACACTTTATCATGTCTTTACCAGACCTGACAGCTTCATACAGTGTAAACACTGTGGGATTAACATGCCAACAGCAGCAGCAATGGGTTGGGTACGTTTCTAGTTATTCTCATCTAGCTTGTAAAGTAATTAGTTGATAAATCTCTAGTACAACAATATATACTAATGTTAAAAACTCAAATAAGAAAAACATGATGTATTTCTCCATAGGCACTTTTGTCATTTGTCTAGTTTGTGGGCACATTCATGTGACCTGTCCTTACTGGTACATTAAGAATGGGCCCAGACACAGTCCTCTCTCACTGTATACATTGGGAGGAACTCATACAGCCCAGTGCAATGGCCTCAACCTTATCACACACTGGAGCAAACACTTAAAAACAGTTGAAACATTTCTATCATTGGCCCTGGCATCATTGGGTCACTTGGATGTATCTGATTAAGTTTAATGTATATTTCAAAGTCTATTAAGAATAACAAGACAGTATTGAACTTCTATTAACAAAATCAAAGAGTACCAGTAATGACTGGTAATGACAAGAAACATTTCTGAACATTTATCACTTAACTAATTATCACTATTTATTAGCATTAGTAGTGTTAGGAATTAGTGTTCTTTCTCATTTTATTATCATTAGATGATATGATGTTCCCTTCTCTTTACTGACTTATAATTGTACATTGGTTCTTTATATCTTAAAATGACTCACAATTAAAAAAAAAACAAAACGTACCTCTTTAATGTGTCCAACAACGTGTTTTGATTTGTACATTCTCTTATTGATCTCCTGACTGCAATATAATCAAAACCTGTGAAAAGCAAACTGAGACGAGATCCTTACAAAATGCCAAATCTACCTATCACATCCATTCTGGAGTGGGCAAAAGGAATAATTGTTTTTATCTGAGGGCTTCAGTCTTCCAGACCACCTGTGACTCACACCAACAGCTCTATCGATCCAGAGTTCTGGTAAATTCACTTCTTGTTATCCAAGCTTGTTTATCAATTAACTCACTAGCTCCCTGTGAATAATCCAAAGTCTACAGACAACTACACTTCAAACAGGGATGAACCTAGGCTAGTTTTTCCTATCTAGGCCTCATCTGTTGCAAAAATAGGTATCTCACTTATAACCCATAAGGTTTTACATGTGTAATGACCACTGTAAAACTGTATATCAATTCTATATACACCATGGATAACTTTCTTCAATTTTAATTAATATATTTTATTGATATTGATATGGTCATTAAAAAGAAGCTATACTTTGACCAATGACAAATTTCTTTTTCAGTACTGGAGATAGAATCTGGTCCTTGGGATACATAGCTAAGTGCTGTATCACTGACTAAGCTTTGTCCACATGTAGTTAGAAACAATCATGTGCATCCAAGAAACTTTCTTAGCTTAACTATTTCCTTGTTTTATTTTAATAGAAAGATAATTAGTGCTACCTCTCTTTTAAAATGTTATTAAATATTCACACATGCATAAAACATGGGTCAAATCCATCCCCATCCCACACAGACTTCTCTGTTCTCAATATCTTATATCTCAGGGTGTGGGTGATACGAGGCAAGCTCCCACTCACCCTTGGGTTGATTTGTATTTTCCACTGATCCTTCTACTCACTTTCAATAATTATACTTCACACGTTTTTTAATCATAGAGGAAATACATTTATTAAAATGTACTTTTATACAATGTATTTGTATTACAGTTTTCCCTCCCTCACCCCCTTCCATCCTCCCCAATTCCCCATCCACCCAAACACACACCCATTTATTCATTCTTACATTAGATTAAAAACAGTCATCTAAGATAAAAAGTATAAAGAAGACAGAATAAAAACAAACAAAGCAGACAAGAGCTTAATATAGCAGTCTCTTTAGAGGCTCTGCCAGAGTCTAACAAATACAGAGGGGGTAGCTCGCATCCAACCACTGGACTGAGCAAGGGGACCACAATAATGGGGGACTTAGTGAAGGGCTGAAGGAGCTGAAGGGGTTTGCAACCCCGTAGGAAGAACAACAATCTTACCAACCAGATCCTCAGAGTTCGCAGAGACTAAAACACAAACCAGGGAGTACAAGCAAAGAAGAATAGGAATAAAAGAGGCAAAGAAAAATCATGAGGAACACATACAGCCACCGAAACACATATATTTAGACCCAGAGAAAATTCAAAAAACTACAATCAGAAACAATAATATATACAGAAATTCTCTGTAGGGTAAAGAGGTACCCAGACAAAGCACTGTGAGTCACAAAACCCTGCAAAAATGCAACTGAGTTCATCTCGTGTTGGCCGTCTGGGCCATGGAGCCTGCTGCTAAGGGTAGTTTATATGTCCAGTGACACTCCACTAGAGAAAACAAGTTTGTCCTTGGAGAGAGTCTATCAACTGGAGAAAGCTTCTGGGTTGTCAATATAGAATTGTGTCCACTTCCCCTCAGTGCTGAGACCCCATCAAGCTTAGGCCTGCACAGGTCCTCAGTGCTGCCTCAGTCTCTGTGAGCTCATCAGTCCTCTTGGATCTTGAAGGCCTTGTTACCTCAGTGTCTTCCATTCCAATTGGCTCTTCCACTCTACCTCCTCTTCCACTGGATTCCCTGAGCCCTGAAGGAAGGAAGGGAAGGCATGCGATGGAAACATCTCAGTTAGGACTGAGTGTTCTAGGGTTAGAGGGAATACTTTTAGAAATTGCCTATTCAGGCAAATGAGACATTACTAATCTAACTGGTCTCAACGAGGCAAACACAGGGGCAGCCACCACCATCTTTGGTACATCAGGGAGTAAAGGAACAAAGTGAAAAGGAGGTTTGAAAATATGATAAAGTGATCTCAGTGGAATTGCCTCAATTTTCTTGATTGCTCAGATGTATGTTAGGTTTCCAAACCAAAATACTGTATATGTGCTGATTATGATTATGATTGATTAATCATTCATATATTCATATTCATAATTAGTACTCCATGCACTACCTTTTTAAATCACTGGCCAAATAACTAACATTCCTAGATATTATCTTTTTTATTTCTTTGATTTTGTGTTACTGAGGATAGAACCCAGGGCCTCACAGATCCAAGACAAGGGCTCTATCACTAAACTATCCACTGCTCTTTTCCCCAAGTTACCCTGAATTAGTTTCAATATTTTTAATTTAGGTTGATAGGTTGTTTTCCTTTGTGACATTGCCATAATTGAATAATGCTTAACTGTTGAAATGTACACTTGTTTATTGACTCTTCTTCTAATTTTAATATATAAAATTTTAACAATAAAAGTGAAGCCCATAAAGACCAAAATCAGTAACAGAGTGCTTGTATCTTGTCACCAACGCACTACAGAACGATCAAGGTGACTCAAGTTCCCTTTGACTTTTGAGTCCAAGGCATCTGGTATTTATTTTGTACAAATTATTTTCTGTGCTAACTAGGTTGGTGACAACAAGCTTTTTCTGGACACTATAAACATATCAAATCTCTGCATGGAATATCCTTTTTAAACAACATTCACAAAGTGAGACTGTAATTATTACTCACGGTTGTAGCTGTGACTCTAACAGCACAATCAACCCTTGAGCTTGGAACGAGTTAGGATCCACCCACTGATCTGAAGTTGGCCTTTCTGGAAGGCACAGAACAGACAAGAATCAACTGAGATGTGGTACACCAGTCAATTTACCTACAAATTAGTTACTCATGTTTACTTTCTCTTCAGAAACAGAATAGCACAGAATATTTTAATAACTCAAAATAAGAATATTGATCATTAAGACTATAAGCCTTGTCATGAGAAAAGAGGAATATACTGTAACGACTAAGAAAAAAACTAACACTTCCAATATGTAGTAGGAATTACCTTCAATCTTATTTTGTTCTTTTAATAGCAGCATAATTCTCTCTTATTTATATTTTATTCTTGTGAGTCCATTAATACTACCAGATAGGATAGAATGCTGCTACTGTTCTCACATCTGTGTGTAGAACCACATCTAAGGGTCAGGGAGGACTTCAGATATACAGAACTGCAAACAGAGTGGTCATCCTTGACCCAAAATAGGTCTACTTCCATTCATTTCTACATTTGTTAATTAATAAATCTGAAATTTTCTTAATGACATTTAGGTGACGATGAATCACAAAGAGTTAGGAACAAGATGCTTAAGTCATGCACAGTGTCTTTAACTACTCTTTGTTTTTCTTTGTGGTTCTCAATTGTGCAAGTGTTAATGAGCTTAGTGGTGGAAGGCCAGTGTAGTTGATTTTAATAGATTCTGCGTGATATCTTAAGCATTTAAAACCTCCCAAATTAAGTCAGGGGATTTGACCATACTAACATGAGTGATCTGGGGAATCAGAATGTGAATATCATGACGAAAGCATCTATGATGACAGTACAAAGAAGAAGAATGATATTATTCTCTCATTCCCCCTTCTATTTTATTAGTCACTTAGGCAAGAATAAAACTCTCCTAGTTTGGTTTACTTGACAACGCAATAATAAATACTCAAGCCCTGACAAGGACGTGCCATTATTTTTAATTGTCCTTAGCTAGTAGTATCATTAAGACATTCATTTCCTTGTTATTGTTTGTTTAATTTTATTGTAATTTGTACTTATTTATTTCTAAACACACATGGTTTCCTGGCGTATTACTATTTCTCAATAGGCACAATTCTTATGCTCAACACTGCTGACCTGCTTTGTCTTAATGTACATATTTGCATAAAGATGCTTTCACTGTGCAACATTTAACAACTGGCAACTTTCACAATGGGAAAGGGAACATGCTTGGGCACACCTCAGGACAGCACAAGGTCTGGGACTCAGACCCCCGGACCTGTTCTCATGCTCCACTGCTCACCTCCAACAAGAGGCCACCACAGAGCCAACCTGGCCTCGAGTTTCTCTAATAGACTTTCATTGGTATTGTTTATTAGCTGATTATTATTAATCATGAAAAACATCATTAATTATAATTTACATAAATATTTTAGCTCCTTGGCCTAAGGTTACTATATCTGCTTAAAGTAAACTTAATTTCAATAATATTTATTACTCAACCAAGCATTTCATAGTCACAGCATACTTCTGACTAGACCATGGATCTTTAGAATGCTAGGAAATGATTTTAACAGCTTTGACAACAACTTCGACAACAACCTTGACTCACATTGGTGACTGTGCTCCTGACACATGAGGGACCATGAACCTGGTGACCAGTGAGGAAGGCATCTGGTCTGAGAGGACAAAAAAAAAACAGGGTGTGAAGACGCACTAATAGACATACAATCTTTCATTTCATTGTTCAACAAAGGACAACTCACTAAGAACTTAGTGGTAGATTTATAAGATTTAGTATCATGCTAAGTCTGGACATTTTCTTTAATCTTCTTCAGGTATTGCATACATAGAAAGATATATAATACTTATAATTTTAATTTTGTATTATCTAATTTTATATATAATTTTAATATTCTAACATTGTGTTTTATGAGTTGTCTAGGGCTGCATTTGTGTCTGGGCACGGATGTGCTTCAGGGGCTTAACCTTCCGTTCATTTTCTGTTGGTTCATTTGGTTCTGTTCTGGTTTGTCTGTTTCGCTGTTTTTTGTGTCTCTGTTTTCTAAAGAGACAAAGAGAAAGAAGGGGAAATACTAGATGAGTGGGAAGGAGGATTTGGGGGAAGATGAAGGAGAAGAAACAGTGATAAGGCTACACTGTGTGAAAAAAACTGGAATTTTAAAAAGAAAGGATCCAAGGTCAAAAATGTAAAAAATCGAAGGTGAGTGGTTTGTGATTTAAATGTATTACACTACTGTACATTTTTTTAAAATAAAATATGTTGTCATGGCTACAGTTCTACTATGAATACTAATTATAATTTTAATAAAATTGGACATTCTCACTTCTCATATTTGAAGGTCGACTGTGTTGGTATATGTAGTGTATATACTCTTTCTGCATATTAGGATTGTAAAATCCCCTCCAATTTCGTAGTGTTTTATTAAATTGTAGAAGTTAACGACACCTATAAATTGTCAGGAAGACGATCGGTATACTTAGGTATTTTATGATGTGGACTTTGGACTCCCAAACCTGTGAACATGGTGCACAACTCATGTGGCACCAGTGATCATCACAAATACATCAGCCCTCCTCTTCTCTATCTGTTTCTTGATGTGTATTGATGTGATATTGAAATAATTATGAATCACAAAAAACCCAAGATTTTTAGTTTGAGGAGTGACAGGTCAGTAGCCCTGTGGCGTATATCTTTCCTTACATATTATTAATTTGACACCCAGATGTCATATTTATGATGTGGACAAGCTATATCTTCCAGATGACAGGAAAACTTTCAAAATTACTATACACAAACAAACAAACAAACAATCAAAACAAGACTATACTTACTCCGCTCACCTGAAGAAAACTGAATATGGAAAATCAGCTGCAGAAAATCCATTCTGAGCGTTTAAAGTAGAACAGAATACAAAAATTTTGGTATTCAGTTAATTTATTCACACATATTCATACTTGAAATTACCCCTCTGCTCTTCACCCAGCTAAGTATAAAATAACCTATGCTATCTGTCTCTTTTTTTTTTTCCCCTGAAACCAAACAGGTATGGCTCTGACCCTACCAAGAGCATTGCCTCCAATTTGACCTCACAGGGCATGGTGTTGTAGCCATCAAGTGTGAAAGAGCTATTGTATGGTAGGTAGTTTTAGTATTCTTGTTATATAATATGTCTTGATTAGAAAATGACTTACAAATTTATTTTTATCGATATTTTATCTAATTGTAGAAAGAAACCATTTGTCACCAAGATGGCAGGTATATTCTAGATATTTTAAGATGTGGACCTCAGACTCCCAGACCTGTGATCATGACCCACGACTCATACAGCACCAGAGGTCATCATAGATCCAACACCAGTCCTACTCTATTAATTTTTGCATCTTTCTTGAGCATTGATCACTACTGCTATGGAAATGATTAGGAATCACAAAAATTTAAGAATAAGATCCTTAAGTATACGTATAAATTACTCAAGATATTGTCATGTTCAATGTTGATTTTGTTACTCTATTTTGGGGGGTAACTGTATTTATAAAATGAAAAGCTTTATCAAAATACTTTTCACTGGAAAATAACTAGCTCTTAATTTGGCAAAATACTATTAAACACTATCGGAACTCACATGGCATATTAGTCATTTGGCAATGGCTGCTCATCTCAAATGATAAGCCGGCTTTATCAACACAGTGAGAGCATTTCTGAGCACCCCAAATCAAAACAAGGTTGACTATACTCACGCTGTGTGTACATTATGAACCCGAAGTGCTGATAACAGAGCGGAGGAGCAATGGAGAATGTGCAAATTCCATTGAGGGCATCCATCCTGAGAATACAAAGCAGATGAGATTATAAAGACTGAAATTGTGTTTACTCACCCATGAGTTCTGTCTGTGTATTTAGTGTCCTTTTCCCTAGCTCTCAGTTAAGTCTGTTTTATAATTCTACATGTTCTGGGCAAAATATATGGCCATGGTTCTGTTACACAAAGAGTGTTATTGTTTATATGGCATCCTGAATAATGCTATCAGAATAAATTTGACTATGGTTTGATATATATTAGGATGATGCTGTGGAATTAGTCCTTACTTAGTAAAAGCTTTACCAATTTTACGTTTCATTATATTTTTTATCTAATTGTAGAGGGAGAAGATCATAGAAGCCTGCTGCCATGGCCATGTAGATAAGCGACATATTACGCTGCAGACTCAGAATTCTGTAAACACTGCTCATTATAAATCAAAAATCAACCCTCCTCTACTAATTACTAAATGTTTATCAAGCAATAGATTTACAGAACTATTGAAATAATCATGATCACAAAAATCCAAGAAGAAAATTCTTAGGGAATGCCATACCTTTATAGAATTTTTGTCCTCTTCAGCACTCCTTATATATTCTTAATTTGGCAAAGTATTGTTAAAAAATTTATTTCACAGATGCCATATTTACTATTTGAAGAAGGTTAATCTTCCTAACAACCAGGGTTTTACAATAAGATAAACTGTCTTTAGATGTAAGTCAAACAAGAATTGAATATTGGGTATATTAAGAAGATATATCTATCTTTGGAATGCATAAGAGCAGGCCAGAAAACTACCGACCAGCAACACATGAATTGCGTTGAGAATACATTCTGAGAGAACATATCAGAAGAGGCTATAAAAGTATAAATGTTCTGTGTCCTTCTCCTGTGCTTCCTCCCTGTCTGCTTTTTTCCTCTATCATTCATATAAGTATATAATAAATTATTATGCATCACTTTTGAGAAGACACATAGCCAGTCTCTAACCATGGCAAGATTATTGCCATTGATTTTAGTTGATATGTTATCCAATGTCAGCAAGTATGAATGTGTGACTTTGGTTTGTCTTACTAGGACTCTTGCTATAGAAGGATGTGTTGACTGGAAAACAACTTAACTATTTACTGTGCTTATACTTTATTTACTTGTAAAAATAGACTGTTCCTAATATCTGTCCTTAAGGTCATAAGGATATATTAGATCTTTTATGATGTGAATCTCAGACCTCCAGACATGTACTCATGATCCATAATTCATACGGCACAATTTGTCATGACAGATCCAACATCAGACCCCTCCATCGCTATTAATATCTATATCATTATCAAGTGATTGATCAAGCAAACTATTAAGATGACCATGAATCACGACAACATTTAAAAAAAAACATAACAGCCACAGGATCTTTTATCCTGTAGTACTGGTTTAATTTTATGTTGCCTATATGGCAAAAATCTTGTTAAGCGTGCTATCTGAGGCAGATGCTTACTTACCACTTAGACAAGGTGGTAATTCAACAGTAGTGTGTGTGGCCACAACCAAGGTGTGAACAATGACTACACAACTATGTATATCTTATGATTACAACCACCAGAGCAGGAATCTCTCAAGCAGGGAAGTGTGTATATACATCAGCTTAGGAGTATCCATTCTAAATATAAAGCAGAAGAGAACATAAAAAGATTGATATTGACTTTGTGTCTACTGTAAATTACCCCACTCTTTATTACTTCTCTCTGGAAACAATACTCTACAGTGTGTTTTACCAAGAACATTGCCTGTAGTCTTATTTGATATAGTATGAAGTTCTCATATATCAAATCCAAATGATTTACTGTTTGGTACATATTTAATACTCTGGATTAAAAAAAAGCAATTCCAATTTTTATACTTTTTTCTAATTTACCTAAATATAATTTATTAGTAATTACTAATATTTTAATTATAAAAGTAAACTACTCAACTTGTTTCTTATTGAGAAAACAAATGGCCATTATTCAGACTCTACCAGGAACATTGCTAATAAATTTAATTTTTGTGACGTCCTCAGCTATCACATCTCAAAAAGTATTACATTTGGTATATATTTTAATAATCTTGTGCAAGTAAGTGCTGAATAGAAAGTGAATTAGGGATTTAGTCGATTGATATTTTATCTAACTGTGACATGAGTTTATACTAAGTATTTAAAGATGCAGACCTCAGACTTCCAGACCCGTACCCATCATCCACAAATCGTGTGCTAACAGAGGTCAACACTGATTATCAGGACTACACTTCCTATTAACATTCAAATGGTTATTGAGATAATTCTAAATCACAAAATCAAAGAAAAAGATTCTTCAGTATATATTATAATTGTATGAATTTTTTCTCCTATTGACCATATCTTATATTATACATAATTATTTAGTAAAATTTTGTGAACTATTGTGTTTGCATACATGTCATATTAACCAATGGATCATAACTAGGGTTTCATCAATACAGTCAAGAAAGACATGAACACTGATTACACTTATAAGGAATCTGTCCTATGAACACAATGAGCAGATTGTGAAGGTCAAGACCATTGGTCACCTTGGGGTATCCATTCTGAGAGCAAAACAAAACCAAAACTATGACACTCTGTCTACAGAGCCTTCATTCACTGCCTTGTTCTTTTTGTCACTCATCTAAGTGCATGGCATACTATAATGAATATTTTACG
Source organism: Mus pahari (assembly GCF_900095145.1). Lineage (NCBI taxonomy): Eukaryota > Metazoa > Chordata > Mammalia > Rodentia > Muridae > Mus > Mus pahari. The sequence goes on along the minus strand of NC_034596.1, from coordinate 103,657,493 downwards.
AGAAAAGAAATGGATACAGCTCTGAACCTACAAAGTAATACATTACATGGCAACCTCAATTAACCACTGTTTATTTGTTTGGTATGAAATTTTAGTACACTTTCTATAGAATGATACCTTACTTGGAAAATGACTTGACAATTAAATTTTAAGATGTTCTATTAAATAAAATAGCATTGCTTCCCATATCCCTTTCACATCTATGTCTAAGAACATGGGTACAAACTATATTCATAATATAGACCTCAAAAACCCATACTCTGACTCATGCCTCATGATACACACACAGTGGGGCTTCATTGGCCCAGCCTCAGGCCTATCCTTCTCTATCGATTTATCAATTTTTTTTGAGCAATTGATATCACTAGTGCCTCTGAGATGATTATGAAGGACACAATCTAAGGACAAGATCCTTGAGTGTACTCTGTAGGTCCTCAAAATCTTTTGCCAAGATTAGAATCTCTTCTGGGATATATTGTTAAACATTCTGTTTCATCTAACTGCCATTTAACACTTTAAGCAGGGCGCTCTTTCCAGATAATAACTGAACTTTCTTTTCTCAGTATATGCACAGCCACTAAAAAAACAACATGAAGCAACAAAAGAATGTTGGCTATACTTACCTGGTATCTACAAGAACAGTGTTGACCATGACACTTATGATGAGGAGAGAATATCTAAATGAACTTGGGGGTTATCCATCCTGAGTGTAAAGCAGAAGAGAGAATAAAAAGATTTTTACTGTGTTCACACATCCATGACCTCTACCTGCTTGTCTTGCTACATTCTCCTTGACATCCAAATGTGCGTTACACTAATATGTGTGCTTCTTGGGGAAAAAAAAGCAGCTCTACATCTGACCAGGAACATTGTCTTTAATTACGGTTCATATGGTATCCTCAGTCAAGCCTTGGTAGAGTATATGCTACAAATTTATATTCATGTTTTTAACTAATTATAAAAATAGAATAGCACTCATAACTGTACCAGACTTTGGGGTATTATGCTAGCTATTAAGATGTGGAACTCAGACTCCCAGATCTGTAGTCACGATCAATGAATCATACGGCTACCGTTGGTCATCACTGATCCAACATCCGCCCTCCTCTTCTCTATTAATTTCTATGTGCTTTTTGAGCAAATAAAGACACTACGGAGATAATTATGAGTTGCAAACCTCTATCAGCAAGATCCTTGAGTGTAATTTAGACCTCTAAAAGATCTTTTATAAAACTGAGTATTTATTTATACACACTAAATTTGGCAAAATTAATTTGTTCTTAAATTTGGAAAAATTAACATTGTGCTTCACACAATTGCCATGTTTCCCATTGCCAAGATTTCTCTTCTAGCTTATAGGGCAATCTGTAAGTATCATAAACAAAGGCACAAACACTGATGATACTCACACAGTGTCTATCCATGGACACAAAGGCTAGATCACGAGGTTCACTTTCAAGGGAGACTCTATGAAGTCGGATTGCAGGATATCCATTCTTGAAGTATAGACAGAAGAGGTTATAAAAAGATTGATGTTCTGTTCTGTTCTCTCATCTAGCGATCCTGTCTGCTTCTGTTCATTTCATCTTATCCCTCACTTACATGTTCATCATTCTGTCACATTTTCTTCATACATATATACATATATATAAATATACATATATAGTCTTCTTGTGAGCTGCTTTTGATTGAATATGACGTACTAGTCGATTTTTATTTACATTTACCGACTTATAAAAGAAGACTATTTCTTATATCTGTCACTAGATACTTTATGATGTTGATCTCAGATTTAAATTTGTCGTCATGATTCATGACTCTAAGAATGCTCACAGACATTCATCATTGATCCAACATCAATCGTCCTCTTCCCTACTAATCTATGTAAAATTATCAAGTAATTGATTACTAGTACTATTGTGAAAATCTCCACTATAGGCAAGCCATAACTACCAGATCCGTGAGTGCACTTAAACCTCTACGGGATCCTCTGCACTGATGCCTATCTCTATCATTGCACAACCTTAATTTGGTAAAATTTTATTAAACATTGTGCTTCATATATATTCTATTTGCCTTTAGCTAAAGCTTCTCTTCAGAAATAATAATGAATTTAAACGATTTATTTATTTATTTTAGGAATAGGAATACACCGTTGCTGTCTTCACCAGAAGAGGGTATCAGATCCCTTACAGATGGTTGTGAGCCACCATGGGGTTGCTGGGAATCGAGCTCAGGACATCAGGAAGAGCAGTCAGTGCTCTCAACCTCTGAGCCATCTCGCCAGCCCCAGAAATCTTTCTACCCTGTTTTTGTGCAAGCGATAGAAAAATTCCAACACAAGAACACAGACTATACTCACACTATCTGAATCCTGCAGACACAAACAGGGAATCTCAAACCTCAAGACTAACGAGGAAGGTGTGAATCAGCCTGGAGGCATACATTCTGAGAGCAAAAAGCAGAAAAAAAAAATAAAAATGTTAAGATTCTGTTTTATGCATTCCGTCTGCTTCTCTGGGTCATTTGCCATCTTAACCCTCATGAAACCTTCATTATTCTATTACTATCTCTTCATTATAGAACAAATGGCCATGGCTCTGAGGTGAGCAAGAACTTTGCTAACAATTTTAGATCACTCATGGGGAATCCCCAGTTATCATATCTGAATGAAAAACTACTTAGTATATATGCTTAACATTATTGCTATGGAATCATGTCTTTTTAGAAATGATTTCCAAATTTATCATCATTTTATCTACATGTAAAAGTAGACTATTCCTATCATCTGTCACTAAGATCATAGGATGCACTACATATATTACGATGTGAACCTCAGACTCTCAGACGCGTAGTCATAATCCACGACTCATACAGCACCCACAGTCATCATTGATCCAACATCAATCTCTTATTCTCTACTCACATAGGCATCTTTAGTGTGCAACTGATCACAAGTACTACCAAGATCATAGTGATTCACAATAAAAACCCAAACAAACAAACAAACAAACAAAAAAGTAAAGATAAGATGTCCCTCAGTTTCTTTTTGAGTTATGAAGCACTTTTCAATACATATACAACTATATTAAACCTTGTGCTTCAAACACATGCCATATACAGCCTTTGCTTGGCTGCTTTGCCTAAAATAGATATTGCCATTATCACTACAGTAAATGCCCTTTAAATGCAACATGAAGCAACATCAGAATATGGACTGTACTTACACTGTGTCTATATTACAATCTGAAGCAGCTTATTATGGGGCTCATGATCAAACTAGAGTGTGAAAATCATCTTGGTGGCAGAATGCGTTCTGAGAGGACAAAACAGAAGAGATCAACAGAAGAAAATTAATATTTTGTTCCTTTGTTCACGTACTCTGTGTACTTGCCTTACTATCTCTTCTTCTCAAATATCTGTATGTATGACACTATTATGTGTTCTATTATTAAAAACACTATACTTAGCTCTGACCATACTAAGAAGGATCTTACAGTTTTCTTTCTTGTGTACTCCTCAGTCATCCTGTTTTCATAAATTACTGTATTTTTTAATTACTGTGGAATTATTTTCTCAAATATTTATTTTATTTTTATTTTATCTATTTTAGGAATTTTTTAATCTGCATTTTGTATTTGTGACACATGTATGTGTTACCTACAAGACCGGATGATGGTAACAGATACACAAGAACTAGAGTCCCAGGCGGCAATATGGGTGATTAGGGTTAGTGATTAAACCCAATGTGGGTCTAAGGCAAGAACAGGAACTTCTTTTATCTACTGAACTCTCTCTCTAGCCACTGGAATAGTTTGTTGTTAGAAAGTGACTTACAAATTTACTTCTGTTAATGTTTTTGTCTAATGTTTTGTCACTAGTATCAGGGTTATAGATAAGATATTTTATGATATGGACCTTAGATATCCAGAACAGGAGTCATCATCCTCCCACAGTAATCATTGACAAAACATCATCCCTCATCCACTCTATTAATTTCTAAATACACAGATATATTTCAATGTATATCAATTAATGACATAAAAATTAATCCTTACATTCTGGACACATGGACCTTGAAACCAGAAAAGCATGCCAACAATCTATTTTTTGGATATATTTTGGAATATTTTGATATATTTTGGGATGGACCTAAGATATAAGTACTTGCTAGGATCTGGCATGTGTTAAATACTCTTGGGAGCTATAAAAAACAAGCTAAGAAAATTATGAAGAACAAGAAGCGTTCCTCTGTGAGCCCTGCCTCAGTAACGGCCTCCGTCTTTAGCTCCTCCCTAACTATTTGACAGGCTGTAAGATTTGAACAAAGTTGCTTTTCCCAACTTACAGTTCAACATGGTACCAATCACATCAATAGATACTTTAAGTGAGGTATTTTGTGCATATTTGTAGAATTTGTCACATATTTATTTTCCTGTCAACAAATAAAAGCACTGAATTTACTTGGAGGTTATTTCATCAATGACTCCATCAGCACAGTTCAGGTATGGAATATAGTAAAATTAATGAACACAAACATACATCTGGCATCTGTAACCAGAACACCAAGCATGAAGCACATAGGCTTTAAGACGTAAGAACAGCCCAGGAGTCATGGTCCATGATTCATATGCCACAGAGGTTATCACTTATCTAACATAAGCCCTAAGTTTTCATTAATCTTTACATTTATTTATTGAGATCCTTATTACTTTATACTAACTACATAAACATGATTTATAAAAGCTTTTAACTGATATTCTTAAATATGCCTTAGAGCTATCTAAAGGATCTTTGCTCATTTCATGTGCCATCATATCTTTCAGAATTTTATGAATAAATAAAATCTGTCACATGCTACATCTGTCATTAAACATGGGTGTCATCCTTGAGCTATTTGGAATTCATTTGTCAATAAGGAGAAGTGTTCATTGTAAGACAAAAACATCAACTGTATTTACACAGTCTAATCTGTCCTCTCTATTCTCAAGACCCAAGGCTAGTCAGAGGGACCATGACTAGGTAGGAAAGGTAAGACAGCTTGAGATATCAAATACAGATTAGGCACACAATTATATTCTTTCAAATAGTAATTATGTTGTTTTGTGGTAATTTTTCTGGGGAAGATAAATATGAGAACTGGTCTGCCAATGTAAGACATCACTCACTGCACACATATCTTGTCTACTTATTTAAAATTGACTTCTAAATTTGGATGTGTGTATTGTTCGTAATTTGAGCTTGCAATGCTCTATTTTGTTTGTTGTATTTTAGCTAAAAAAATGAAAACTTATGAATATAAAGATCAAAATAACATATTAAACCACTTCTGATATCTAGCTCACAGCTGTAGACTACCTGTGTTCTGGTGTGGACCAGAGACTCTCAGACCTACAGTTGCGATCGATAGATCATATGTCATCAGTGGTCATCACAGACCCAACACTGTCCCTTTCCGTTTCCCATACTCTGTATTGTATTGCCTAAGTATTCATCTTACTTGTAAAGTCTTCCTTGCAAATTCCTAGCACAATATCCTCATTTGTTGAATAACTAACAGATCTTGCTACCCGGCCTCTCTATCTTTTCTCTTAATTTTGACTATCCTTAACCCAGTGTTCATAGTCAGGTTGAGTTGAGCACAAGGTCTGAATAGGGCTGAAAGGAGCCTAGGCATGACTTTACCATGACAGGAGTGTCTTATTAAAGCCACTCAAATGGATAGGAGATTTTTGGTTTCACTTACTTCAGCTGCCGAACTCCATCCACATGGTGAGATGGCAACCACGGACCAGCCAGGCAACAAATCATGTGTCAGCACCCATCCAGGGAGGACAGAACAGCAAAGATAATAAAAAGATTGAAATTGTACATTTTCTTTAAAAATAAATTCAAGTATATAAAAAGAAAAAAATTTTGATAATCTTTCAAATTATGGCCTTGACCATCATAAAGACTTAAGCCATGAATTTTACTATATAAATCACCTTGGATAAAGGTTATATAAACCTTTGCGTAAGTCACTCTGAATAGATTTTTCTGTGTGTGCGTAAATATCATTGATGGTCAAATATTTATGTTTAGTATTGATCAATGCCTTAAATCCTTTCCGTATCTTGATTCTGTGATCTACTATGAAATGAAGAGAGTGCATGGCTAATATCTATTGTGTGCTGCACATGCCTGACTTGCAACCCCTGCATGGGAGGGTCACATGAGGCATCTTATGCTGTGGACCTCAGACCTCTAGTGACGTAGTCATCGTCCGTGACTTATAATCCCGAAACCTCGTCATCATTGGCCCGTGTTACACCTCTTCTCATCCAATTATACACGTTTGATGATCAACACAACTATTCATCACTAATTAAATGACAAAGAGTGGTTGCATTTTGTTTGTCAGATGACTGGCATTCTTGTCTCAATACATTGTCTACTCTATCATAAGATAGAGCATGCCATTGAGCAAAACAAGACAGAATAATTTGGAGTATTACTCACACGGGACTTGTGAGCACAGAGGGTAGGGATTGATGGTGTGAGCACAGACCCATGTTTAAAGCAGACTGGAGCCATTGGTTCTGTGGGATGAATAGAGAGGATAACTACCATCGTGAACCTCACATGAATATGTTTTGCATAAAAATTAATGTAGATACATATAAACCTGTGATAATAGCTATGAATTTTCTTTTATCAAAATAAGTCTTTGGATCTGCTTAATTTCAGTATGTGGCACCTTTCTCCCCAATTTTATAATAAAGCTTCAAAAATCAACATTGTCAACCTTGAACTACCCTAATCAATATTGATAGTTGCTGAAATTCCCTATATCCAATGATCTAAAAGGAGAGATAAAACATGCTCAATCCTTATGGTATTTAAGGACTGAAGTTTTTAAGGTTTTTAAGGGTTCCTTGATGAGCTATATACACTGATAGTTGGCCAAGCCCTTTTTCATTTCTTTATATATTTACTTACAGACTAACTGAACAATATAATCATAATAAATCAAGTTCATTCACTCAAAATTGAGTCACAAATATCTTATTACTGGTTATTTCAAAAATCCACGAACCTCAGTCTGGGTATCCCATGTCCACAATATAAAACGTTAGAACCTGTACCACTAAATAGTACATCAGCCATTGTAAGTCCATTCTGTGGGAAAACACAGGTTACAGGAATGAATGCTCTTTCTATAGTCATTTAAGTCTTACTAAATCCACTGTGACATTAGCATGAACTTGTATATTGGACATAACTCCAAAGTCTTAGTAAGACAGTGGAAGATAAATCAACTGTCACTTAAAAATTATTTATGTAATGAATGTTACATTATTTCACCATAAAATCTTTACTCTCTCTCTCTCTCTCCTCTCTCTCTCTCTCTCTCTCTCTCTCTCTCTCTCTCTCTCTCTCTCTCTCTCTCTCTCTCTCTCTCTGTGTGTGTGAGAGAGAGAGAGTATACTCAAGTTTATCTCCATATGTATGGAAGTCAGATGTCAACTTCATGTGTTTCTCAGGAGATGTGGCCTTTTTCAAGCTCAGGTGAATGACTATCAAGTCCCAAGGACACACCTGTGTCTTAGCCCACAGAAGTGGGGGCCAGTGAAAACAGAATGGAGATGTCTGGTTGCATATAGGATGCTTTGTTTCTGCAACTTTAAGGAAACACCGCAAAACTATTACTATAATGAGTCTAAGTAAATAGATGAAGTCACCATGGCAAAAGATGTGCCGCTCCTACACTCATGTAGGATGGCATTAACTCATGAAGGATGGCATTAACTATCGACTTGTCTCACAAGAAAAGGTCCTCAATGGACTGGACTCTGGCCTCATTAATTGAAATGATAATGTGCTTTTTCTATATTTATGATAGTGCCATTACTACTGTCCATTCACAGATATTGTAAAATATTAATAACAGATTATATGATTGATATAAAAACTAATGGAGTATATTACTATGTATGGTTTAGATATGTCTAAGGGAACATTGGTGATTCAGTGTGTCATCAGATCAATTTTCATCTTAAAGATATTAATTAAGCATGCCCAGAACAAACTGTTTCTGTCATTAATTGTGGGTATAATTATTGAGTAAGGCATAATTCATTTATCAGTAAGCAGAAGCAGTAAGAATCCAAGAACATGAACTATACTTGCAGAGCCTACTGTGCACCCAAAACCCTAGGCTAGCCATGGACTAATAGATTGGACTAAAAGATAGGATCGAAATAGATAGGTAATGCAGCTTGAAAAGATACACAGATATGAAAAGGAGAACAGATTATGAACATAATTAGGTTCTATACAATTATGATCCTTGTATTAGTTCTTTTTTATTTTAACCCTCGAGTTATATGAAGCTGTGATACATATATTCTTCTCTAGAAAATAAACAGGAGACCTGGTTCTTAACCAAACAAGAATTTTGGCCATCATTTTAAACAGCACACAAAATCCTCAGTACGGGTAGAATCAAAACATATGAACCTAAGGATTGTAACACACTACGTTACATCTGATATCCTTTATCACAGCTCCACACTACATGTGTTTGAGTGTGGACCTCAGACTCCCAGACCTGTAGTCATGATCCCAGATCATACCTCATCAGTGGCCATCACTGACCCAACACTGTCCTTTAAAGTCTCTCACAGTTTCTACTTTTATTTACAAATTACACACACACACACACACACACACACACACACACACACACACCCCAAATATAATATTTACATAATTCTTCATCACAGATGCTTGCACAAGATCCCGGCATATTGAAGTTATTCAACAGATTTTGTGCCACTCTGGCTCTCTGTTATTTCTCTTAATTTTGGGGATCCAAATATGGTATTTATGATCATGTTGAGATGACCTTACTGGAGCCTATGCCTGCCTTTGCCCAGACAGGAACATCTTATGATGGCCACCCAAACCAAGACTTTGACTCCACTTACATCAGTTTCCACACTTGTTAAACAGGGGGATGTGGCAGCATGGCCCGCCTAGCCAGGAAACAATGCGCAGCATCCATGCAGGTAGGACAAAACAGCAAAGAGAATAAAAAAATTGGTATTTCCAATTCTTTCTCTTTCATTACTTGTTACTTAAGATTTAAATTACTATGAAAGTTTCTTAAGAAATCAAATAACATTTCAAATGAAGGCCTTGACCCTCACTGGAGAGGAAGCCATTAATTATACCAAACATGTCAACTTGGATAAAGGTTATATAAACCTTCATGCCAATGATTTCTTAATAGACTTTCAGATTTTCCAAATGGATTAGTAGCATTTGTGGTCAAATATTTATTTTCATAATTAGTTGATGGCTCTAATAATTTATCTGCAAGTATATTTGTTTATATCATGATGCATTGATCACGATATAAGAAAATTATGAGAGTGCCTGACTCTTGTGCACAGTATATACTGCACATGTCTAAATTTCACCCTCTTTCCAAGAGGGGGACTTGAGACATCTTATGGTATGAACCTCAGAATCCAATATGTTGTCATCGTCTATGACTTATAATATAGACAAGGTCATCATTGGTCCATATTTGCATTTTTCTTCTCTAGTAATATATGCATGTGTGTTGATTAACACACTGATTCATTAATAATAAAAATGCCTAAGAATAGGAACATCCTAAGAACAATTTTATTTTGTTCTTCAGAATAATGCAATCCCTTGCTGGGATGCACTCAATCAGCAAACAGAATAATTTTGAATATTACTCACATGTCTTGGGATGTCATGGAAATACTGAGCATAACTGGAGAGCTTGTAAGCAAGACGAAAACTGCCACCAGTGGTTCTGAGGGGTGAGCACATCGAATGAAAATTGGATGAATGAACTTGTGTAAGTTCTTTAAAACTTTTTATGAAGATGTTTATAAATCTGTGGTAATAGCTATGTATTGTCATTAACCAAAATTTATGTGTTTGGGTATGATTTACTGGAGTGTATGAGGAGGTTTTTGCAACATCTTTCAAATAAAGTTTAAGAAATTAAGAATGTCTTCTTTTTTCCCCTCTGATACTAGAACAGAGACTGACAGTAAACTGGGAAGCCAGCAATTATGAGCAAAGAGGACTCAGAATGATAAACATCCATTCCTCCCTAACCTGACAACAATGGGTACTTGTGTATGCATTCTGAGGACAAAGCAGTACAAAAATGAAAATTAATTCTTCATTGTATAGATGGTCAGATAGGAAGCTCAAGTCTAAACTCAGATTTTTATAGCCAAAAAAACTCCGATTATTATAGCTCAAAAAAAAAAAAAAAAAATCGATGGGACTACGGAATAAGCTCACTGGCAAAGCCACTGAGATTACAATAAGTAATAACTTTTGTATAACTGCAGACTAGACATAAGCATGAACACCAAGATTGGTTCATGGGTCTGTCAAGAGTGAAATATTCTGACGGGACCTAGGCAAGGTATCTCCGCAGGTGCCTGTGCAATTAATATATATATATATATATATATATATATATATATATATATATATATGGTTGCAACTTCAAGGAACAAAACAAAGACTTTATAATATTGTATTATGTCTAAATAAATAAATAGTAGGAAAAAATAGGAAAAATGTGAGGGGCTCCGTTTATTAGGTTTCTCCAATTTAAGTGGTACTGTAACTATCCACTTCTATCATACTCAAAGGTCCTGCACCTTAGCTCGATTGAGATAGTAATGTCCTTTCTCATTTATGAGAATGCCATTACGACTGTGATTCCACAAAAATGGAACAATAGATTAATTCCAGATTACATTATAGGTTCAGTCATGGAAAGATTAACACATGTTTCTAATTATTTAAATTGAAGTGAGGGTCAGAATTGAAATACAGTGGAATGTGGAACAGAAACCATAATTGTTCATCTAGGGTGAGCTGTCAGCCTAGATCCATGTATAAGCCCTCTTCTACTCAGATTTTATTTACTTAATACTCATATTAAATAAATATTTTGCTCTTCCATTTAAAAAACATACAATATGTCAAAAGAACAAACATCTATCCAAATGTTCCTTGCCCCATGGCATCAGAGTTGATCAATACATTGCTAGAATGTCAAGTTTCATAATTACATTAGTAAAGATTCTTATTACACTACTCACATATTTGAAAGAGCAATGACCCATTTGTTAGTGTTCATTTATAGGGTTCTTGGGTGATTCACACACTGCGTTAGTGCACAGAAGCCCAAGAACACAGCCTGTGTTATTTTAGATAGCCAGACTAAGCTCATATCCCAAAGAGATAATAAATGGGATTTTTCACGATGGACCTCTGAGTGACAGGCTTAGTCAACGCCCTCCATTCAGACAGCCCAGGGTCCTCATCACTGATCCACATGAGCTACCTCTGACCTCTGCCGTTTTCTTTCAGAGACAGTTTTATTTACTGACCCATTCATAGACTCACTGGGGGCAATAGAATAAATATTCATGAAGTGAAAAGAACTAGCCAAGGACAATCTGTGTGCGTGGGGCTGAGGTGACCTTCCAGGTTCTTTCTTTTCTCATTGCTTAGCTCTCTCCCTGATTCTTTTTCCAGGGGCCTTCAGTGAACCATGGATGGATCAATTCGCATGCCTGCCTCAAAGCCGTCACATCTGTCTCTCCTCCCTCTTCCTGTGTGCAGCCTTCTCTGTGAAGAGCTGTCCAATAGCCCTTTGCAGAATAATAGAAACCTGATACTAACACAGTGCCACAAAGGCTCAGGTAGCTACTGAGTACTTGCAATGTGACCACTGCAACAGAGAAATTGAATTTTACAATTCACTTCACTGTAATTACTTTATATATAAGCAGCCATGTGTGCATGGTGGCAGCCATATTGGACATGCAGGCTCAGATTATTGAGTAGATAACTTTTAAGTAAACTGCAGTGCACAAATAAAATGGTCTGTGAGTAAAATATGCCACTTAGCTTCCTCGCAATTGTTTCATATTACATTTGTATCATTGGTTTGTAGACTTAAATAATCCAATGAACACTGCAAAGAAATCAGCCCTTACTGACAGGATTCTTTGATGATTATGGAGTCATAGAACATCTTACATGAAATGGCAAGAGCAAACTCCTCATCTCAGAGAGTAATTCAGTCTACTATAGTCTTCATTCTGTGGTGTCCAATCCCAAATTTTAAAACAATGAGCTACTTAGATCACTTTAAACAGCATTAGTTTAATTCTAAAATATTCATGAAGATAATTCCCATTTTTTTCATTGACCCAAGAATAGGCAACCTTTTCATTTGTCTAACTATGACTTTGAAATGATAAAATGAATCAAGTTCAATTCATCACTTAGAACAAGAATGGTCACGATTGTGCCTGCTGTCTATGGGTCTTACCACAGAAACAGAGGAATCCCTTTTAGAACTGACTAGTAAACTCCTCCAGAATGTATGACTGGCACACATTTATCAAAAAAAAAGTAAATCATAAAAATAGAAAATAAAATGAAACCTGAATTTTAAGACAAAATATTCTGGATGTGAAAGGAAGGGCAGAGACCAAGTATTGATTATGTAGCTCAGATTGGCCCTGAACTTGTGATCTAAAGCTAACTAAACACACACCCTCAGTGAGACTCAATGTTCTAAGAATTGGCAGTCTATGCTATGCTTCATGTTGCCCTGCACCGAACTTGTTCGATATTGACCCAGTTATAAATCTCATACCTTAACAATTTCTCATTGAAAAAAATGTCAGTCTATATCAACATGAACTGTGAACATCCCTGGTCCACATACCCAAGCTCTAGGCCCATTTCTTTCTTGGACAGAGGAGGCTACATTTAAAACATAAACCCCAGAGTTCCATAGGCTTTAACCACAGCATCTTTGATTCAGACACATTTCTGCTAATCCCACCATTGTATTTGTTCACTTTTCAAATTTTTAAACTAAAAAAAAAAAAATTAAATTAGCTTTGAGGTAGAATCTTGTTTATAGTTAAGGCTAGCCAAGAATTCATAGTAATCCTCCTGCCTCAGCTACCTAAGTATTAGGCTTACAAACTTCCACCATCATTCTAACCCTCAGTGGTGAATTCAAACGTGAAGCTACTCTTTTAGTCACTTTTAATAATAGCAACGTTAATGTGAACATGCAAGATAATGCGAATTAAGTTCTGTCCATATTTGTACACTCATTTGTTATGAAGTAACCCACAAATTAGCTTTAAAAAAGAACAGTTACATTTCTCAACTATTCTACTGGGGCGCATTTTAATTTCCAGATGAAAAGAAATGAGTGCAAGTCTGTGATAAACATTTATTTCAGGCTTCAAGCACGAACAGCACCCATGTTCCAAGGGCTAGGCATGGGTCTTTGAGGTTTTGTTAATTGGGCTATTCATTAAAAATATTTTATATTAGTATGTTTATTAAAATATGTTGTATTGTTATTAATGAATGTTCCTATTTATAGTAGTTTCACTGGTTTGACGTTATAAGAAATACATAACATGTATTTATGTAAGATTATTGGACCGTTTTAAAATAAATCATGCAATGAGCAACTCAGCACTGACCCAAAATAGCAGCATTGAGTGCTTAGCTAAGTCCTCTCAGAAAAATTAACAATAGTCTTTGCTTCATTAGCCCCTTTCACAACTCAAAAGAGGATGAGGTGGAGACTTTCTGCCTTTTATTAAAGTATTGATCGACAGACGAGTAACTGCACACACATGAACAATGGGAAAGCCAAAGGCAAAGTTCTCATAGACACAGTAGACCTCACAGTCACAGACCATATTTAATCAGGACACTGAATTGAGATACAGCATGCACACTCGTCATGGACCTGGAATTCTGTGCTTTTTGTTGGTCATACTAGTCTTGACTTATTCATTGATTCATTAATAATATAATCAATATCTATGAATTAAGAGAGGAACAATACTTGGAAATACAGATAAATCTTGACAGAGCATATCCCACAGAGCTAAAGTCTGCCCTTTCTGCTGTGAGCCTCAACATGACTGAATCCAAATCTGTGCATCCTGTCAACCATTGTCAATCACACAGCTTCTCTCACTATCTATATGAAGATGGCACAATGGACTACCATTTGATGAGAAGAGTCATTGCTTCATTATATTCTCCTCTCTGTGAGGGGACCAGGAACACAACACAATGGAGAAGTATCCAGATCTATTATGACCCAAATCATGTTAAAGCATTCTAGAAATGCTTGAAATACACTTTTCATCATAAGAAATTTGGTGGGGCTAACGTGGATCCCTCCTGATTATTAACTCACAAAATATTCTCATCACTGGTCAGCTCAAGGCCACTTTTGAATCTGTTCCTCATGAGGGTGCCCCCTCCCAGCAAGGATATGAAGTTTGACTTACATCAGTGTCTTGCCTCCTTCTCTAGCAGATCTTCTCTAGGCAAGATCTTCCCCAGAATGTAATCAGGAAGCCATACCAGCCACACTCATTCTGGGGAGTAAAAGGCAAACATTGAAATGAATTGGTGTCATTTAGTTTTGGGGGGAACTGCAGTTGGGGGGTGATCAATTAGCCCTAAGCTTTGGTTTGCGTTCCACTCGGAACACTTGGGAAGGCAGCAACTCCTTTTTATTTATTACCTAATGGGATCTAAGCAAGAACAGCACTTTATATTTATGAACCTGCATACGTTTTATTTTAAATAATGTAATGAACACCACTGAACCCAGCAGTAAGAAGAAGAAAAATAACTCTAATTATTAGGAACATCTGGTGTGTTTGTTACCAACATACATTAAGAGCAAGGTTGTCTTTTAGGTGGGACTTTGTGCAAAATTGGAGGTGACAGATTTACCATATGGTATAATCTCTGTTATGGCCTAAGCTTAATTTTCCTGGATGTGTGCTTATATGTGCACTTGAACATGCATGTGGTGTGTGTCACATGTGAGCATGACAACCGTGACCAACAGTCCTAAGAAGCTGACTGCCCAGCCCTTGTCTAACTCACACATTATCTGATGAGTTTAATTTCACATAGGATTATTTTTCTAGCAGAATTTGAAAATTTCCAGCTATCAAAGCAAGACTGTAAATTCCTAAGTGCAGGACTGGAAAGGTTCAGAAAATCTCTGGCTTCCTGTGCATGTCAGGAGTGTAAGGTTCCAATGCTCAATTGCTCAATTTAAAAAACAAACAAACAAACAAACAAACAAACTAACAAACAACTGCTTGAGAATGTGTCCGTTCATAGACTTCTGTAGATTTGAGTGCCCCGTTCTGGGCCAGCCCCCTAAGTGGAGCTGTTTGGTTTGCTATACCAGTGCTCAAGTGTGGCAAACTTATTTGCATTACCTGGTGGAGTGTGTGGAAGTCTCACTGTTGCTTTGTATGTAAGTGTCCTCCATTCATCCACTAGTTACAGAAATGTATCTCCTATTTCTTGGCACTGGGCAACTTGCTTCCTCATCAATCATCAGTTAACTTCTAAGACAGCTAAACACCTCGACTTAGAATCACAAAATTAATAACAACCCACATTGCATTAAATGCTTTAAAAAGTGCATGTATAACATCAGGTTCTTCCTTTTTGTCTTATTTTAAATCATTCATTTATATCCTGCATGCATGCATGTGTGTATGTAAGTGTGCGTGTATGTATATGTGTGTGTGAATCTGTGTCTGTGTGTCTGTGTGTATATGTGTGTGTGAGTCTGTGCTTGTTTCTGTGTCTGTGTGCGTATGTGTGTGTATGTGTGTCTATGTATGTGTCTATGTGTGAGTCTGTGTCTGTATGTCTGTGTGTGTATGTGTGTATGTGTGCACGTCTGTATGTATGTGTCTATGTGTGTGTGTGTGTGAGTCTGTGTGTGTGTGTGTGTGTGTGTGTGTGTGTGTCTGTATAGACAAGAGGACACACACCATGGAGAACTCTGCTGTTCTCTATGAGATTTCAGAGGTGGAATCTGGATCACCAAGCTTGCTTATGAGGGCCTTTCCAAGGCTTTTGTGAACCATTCCATCTGCCCTAATTTTAGGGGTTTGTTTGTTTTGTTTTGTTACTTTATTTTATTTGTTTCAAGGCTGACATTCTTTGCCAATTGTATCCTTTTTATCTTTTATTCATTAATATATTGTTTGTTTATGACTAATTTTATTACAGGAATGTGGGTTGTGCCATGAATCCACAAAGATCGGGCTTTGGGGACTCCTCTCTATAGGATGCAGACACCAGTTTGCAATAGTCCTCAGATTTCATAAGGGTTTAATCACTGTCCTCGGTCAGAAACCCCATGCTCCTCATCATTGGCCTATGCTGGGTGTTTGCGTCATTCATTGACTGATTGATTCATAATTAACAATACACAGTCCCTAAAACAAGATCTTTGGGTTGGGGCTATCTCTTCTCAGAATATTCAGACCACACTGCCTCCATCAGGGCGGATGCTCCAAGGCACATTAGCAACTTTGGTGTGGATCCAGTCCACATCTAATTTTTGTGTGGTTCACTTTTATTTAATCCATCTAGATGTCAAATACGGCTCCATCAAACATAATGAATGAAGCTCTTCTATCCCATCTTCCACCTCAGAAATCCGCATAGACTCATGAGCTAGCATTTATATGGGGCCTTCCCAAAGAACTACTATTGGGGAGCAGAGCTCAACCACAATGCAAAAAGGAACACTAAAGTTCTGGGGGCAAGTTAAATAACTACTTTTTTTCTTTTAAAATCATATCTACTAGGCCAATTTGGATTAAACATGATTTTGTAAGTTAACTGTTTTAGGTAGGTGACGATGACTAATTTGAAATTGATCAGCTAGCAGCCATAAACAAGGCTCCAGACAGAAACCAGGAACTCAGGGGCTTACCTACCCTCATCTATGCTCCTGACTCAGGACAATGGTTGCACAGTAAATAATTATATCAGGGGCCCTACATTCACCACAAGAGGGAAAAAAGATTTAGAATTTAGTGGGTCAAGCAGCACGATGTAATAATAAAGTTTAGAGTTAATATTCTGATTTTCAATGTGGTGAATGCCCAAGAGTAAGTTCTACAACATTTACAACCATCTGTCAAGCAGGTGGATAGTTAACAAATGGCTAGCTTATGTACTTTTGTTAATGATCAACAAACACCCAAGCAACTCTATTAACTATCGCTACTAATATACTCAATATGAAAGAGGGTTGCAGGCTCTAGCCGATGTTATGTGAAATTAACAAGCACACTTGCTTTTTGGTAGGCAATAACATGAGTTATCTTTGGCTCATTGCACTACCTTTTGCTCAAATAGGTGTGTCGTCACTATTTTATGTACTTACTTCCTATTTATGTATTAATACTCTTGAAATAACAGATTACATACTACTGAGCCAAAAATCCCAGGGGCAAGTTGGCTAAATTTTTTTAGACTTCTACTCAAAGATAATTTCTACAAAAAAATAGTGTCAGTCTCTCACTGAGGAAATGACCTCAGACTTTACCCAGTTGTTGCCAAAGACACGGCCACCAACAGGCATCAGACACACAGGTATGGCTGTCTATTCTTCAAAAACACTGTCTTGAGTTGGTGAAGCTACTCATAGATTTATAAGTCATGATTACTTTATCAGCAGCCCTTTTCTTGTAAAACGAATGGCTTGTGTTGTGTATCTCTGTGGGCCACGGGTTAGAGAATGGCTTCTTGTCAAGTCCTGTCTCATTATGGGTACCTGTCTTTCCCTTAAGTCTGATGGGAAGCTACACAGTAGGCTTGACAAGATTGCATGCACATGACAGAACTGACACTTGCTGTCCCCTACTGTACTTCTGCTATGAGGAGTCCAAAGTGAGCTGTTGGTTAGTGATGCTCTATGGGACAAACATGGCTGAGGGGCTACAAGGCAGCTAAAGGTGTGGAATGACCACCATCTGCTTAGGATGGTGGCATTGAATTAAACTAGGAACAACTATGTGAGACTAGTTACCAACATAAGACAAAAACTTAATGACCATGTACCCCTAAACAAAATGCAAAGAGTCCCAACTGTTGAGTAGATTTAACAACAACCTTTGTCTCATTATATTCCTTTGTAATAGTTGACCATTTTGTCCTCTTTTTTATTCATACTTTTGAAATCCACAGGCTAATTTTGTAAGAAAAGTAAAACCCTAGCTGAGAATAACTGTAGCTTGTTGGTCTCTGCTATGACCCACCTCTCTGCTAGTATAGAAATAAAGAAACCAAAGTATCCACACGTCTATCAGACACAACCCTACCAAGTGCTCCCTAAAGAAGAGATAGTTGTAAAAGGTCTCAGAGTCATACACGGATTTAATCACAATATCTTAGTTCAGATACCCCATGTTCTCATGTCTGACCCAGAAAAGCCTTCCTCCATCTCGCCTCTCGTGTGTGTATATGTGTGAGTATTCATTACTCCATAGGACACAAGACAATATCCCAGGGGCAAAAATCTCCCTTTACTAAAGGTGTACATCTTCCTTAACCAAGGAGCTCAGGGAAGACACCTTCACCAGCACCTAGAGCTCATCTCTGTCTGCGCTGACTGCTGCTCTAAGTGAATCTGCCCCTGTCTAAAGATGGAAGATACTGAAGCCAGCATCTTCTACCACCTGTGACACCCTCCTTATCAGCCAGGGCCACACTGATAGGCAAATCTTCAAATCAATGTGGTAGGAAATTAAAAACAACAGTAAACAGTTCTCACAATATCCTGGTTCAGATACCCTGTGGTACTCATCACCGGTCCAGACAAGCCTTCCTTCCTCCACATCTCCCTTCCACCCCTTCTCGGACCAAATCATTAGTCCATGGGACAGAACACAATGTTCCAGAGGCAAAATCTGCTTTACAGGATATTGCCATTTTTTAAAGATCATTGCTACTACATCAAATTAGATGAATCTTTTTTTTTTTAAATGGGACCAAGCACCTTCTCACCACCGGTCCACTCTTAAAGACCTTAATTTATTGTTTGAAAGCTGTATCCTTTTGAGCTACTACTAAACATTCATGAACAAAACAGCCCAAGGGAGACCATGAACCTGGTATCTCACTCCCAACATCCACTCTGTTCCTTATGTGTAGAGCTACCTGTATGGTTTTGTTTCTTAGAAAAACTCAGTAGGTCAGTTGTCTGTGAGCATTCTGTGGAAGAAAACTAGACTTAGCAAGATTTAGAAATTCAAAGAGAGCCTAGTTATGTTTCTTTTTAATGAAGCAGGGCTTCTCTGAGACAATGTAAAAGACACTGTAGGATCTATTACCCTATGAGCCCTGTCACTATTAAAAATATAGCAGCTATTCAAAATACCCCCTCATCCAGGTTCCTATAGGCTATGACTCTCTTTTATTGGGTCATCTCAGATAGTATTGGATAAATGGTCACCACTATTTAATGGTGTACGCTGACTGTACTCTCTGACATATACTTACATTCCTATGTATATCCTATGAAACCTGAATGCAAGGTACAAGTAGCTTTGGTAGACAGAAGAAATGAGAAGTTTCTTGATTAAAGAGAAGAAAGTTTCAGACAAGAGAAAAATGTTGGTACCTAGGAGGAAACTAGACAAAGAAAACAAATGAGAGCAAATGAAAAGAGAAAGAAAATAACAGAAAATAGAGGGGGGGGGGGGAATCAATAAAGACAAAAATACGAAGCCATCTCCAGCCTGTAGCATGGGTGAGCTAACTACAAGCCACAAGCCTTCACCTTCCCACCTCCTTAACCTTCTCCTCCTCTTCCCCTTCTTCCATGATCCCCGCCCCCTATTTCAAAGGATCACAAGTTCCCCTCCTCCCACCTCCCTTCCCCCTACTCATCCCAGAAGCCAACCCTGACAGGCTTTCCTTAGAAACCCATGGACTACTCTAGCCCAGGGAATGAGCTGGCTGCAGATTACCTCTCCTCCCCCTCTCTTTCAAATCCATGTCATCACAACTGATCCAACCACCAATGGCTCTCCTTCATTTTTCTCCATGCATCTGCACATTTTATTCCTTTATTCATATATTGATTTACTTTGAAAATACAAATTGAACCGAAGCATCTCCTAGAAAAACAACAAAACAAAACAAAAAACCCTGCTCCTTCCCCATTCAATCCCCATAACAATGGTGGCTGGTTCCCCTCACAGTGAAACTCAGAACTTCAGACCTGCTGACTTGTCCCAAGGCCTGTGTCTCAATCATCATTTGCTCACTCACAAACAACAATAAAACCAACAGACAGTAACAACCCCAACAATAACAAGTGAACACTACAACTATAACTGCCTCCTTCCAGTGAATGTCAGTGTCCCAGGGATGAACCTTAGCAACCCTGTGCCCACTAGATCACACTCCCTCCTTAGTAATGAAGATCAATGCCATTGGTGGCCTGTGCAAATGTCTAATGTTCCAATAACATTACTGAAAATGTGTTACTGAAGTTTATTCTTTGTACATATTTGTTTGGTGTGTGTGTGTGTGTGTGTGTGTGTGTGTGTGTGTGTGTGTATTTGCACACTCAGAGGCACTCATGGGGAGATCAGAAGACAACTGGGAGAGTCAGTTCTCTTCTTTCACCAAGTGGGTCCAGGGGATTGAACTTAGGAACTCAGGTTTCTCAGCAAGTGCCTTAAGGCACTGAGCCATCTCACCAGCTGCATCAAATGGACCTCGGAGAGACAGAGTCAATCAAAATCATTGATTCAGACAGCCCAGAATGCTCATCATTGGTCAGAGCATGGATTGTCTTTGGTTTAGTTTTGTATAAACTAAACTAACTTTGTGTATCAGGTCATGTATTGACTACTAGTAAAGTCCATAAACATGGAACATGAATCTGAAAACAAGCTCCTTACACTGTACTGACATGCATCTGATGGTTCACTTTGGGGAGAGCTCTTATAAAGGTTCTGAGCACAAGTGATAGCTTAGCTCCTTCACTTCAAGAAGTTTCTAACTAACTTAGCCTGAAAGTTAAGGATAGTCCATGAGAACTATCCTTAGAGCTAGGTAATTAACTTAGAGCTAGGTAACTAACTTAGAGGTAAGTAACTAACTTAAAGGTAACTAACTTAGAGCTAGGTAACTAACTTAGAGTCAGCCTTTAAGAGATTGCCGGTAGTGGGCCACACCTTGAAAAGTCCTGGGTTACCTCTATACACCTGGGATTACGGCCTTAGGGAGATGGTTTGTGTATTATACTACGGATGTGCCTAACTCTGCCCTGCATTGATCTCTCTAGGGAAATTAACTACCATGTCCCAAGGACACTCACTGAAGAAAGTTCTTGTGGCAAAGTTGTGGTCCCCATCAGCAGCCAGCCATGAACATGAACCTTGTAGGCAGATCACCCATGCATAGACAAACAAGCAACATCACCTGACTTCTCACCAGCAAACTGACAAGAGATCCCACACAGAAACTCCTGCGTTCTTACTTTGTGGAAACTGTGAGAAACAATGTGATTCATACTTTGAGTGATGACATCACTGAGTCACCACTCCAGCACATCGAGAGACTACAACAGTCACAGCTGATCCTCCTATTTCTCACATCCTTGACTTGGTAAATGTTTCAAATTTGGGATTTTATACTCCAACTTTTCTAATATTTCAGTAAGTACAGTGAACTATCTTAAAACTAGGTTCCAGAAAGAAACAAAGGTCATGCCCTATTCAACTCAGATTTAAAAACCTTTGTGACTTTTCAGGTTAGAAGAGATAAAACTGTGTCACCAGGAAGTGTCCTCCAGCCATAGCAAGGACATTAACAATGCCTTCTCCCTCAGACTGCATGTGCCTACCTCAGAGAGTGCATGGCCCAGATATTTACCATTGATAAAATGTGCAAATTGCTAATGACATCAAACAAATCCTAATACTGAAAAGCCCGGAGAACAAATAACCCCCCATGATTAGCAGACTTCAGCTCTGCAGAATCATAATAACCACAAACCCCGCACTGGTCTGACAAGCATTCTTTTCTTTTATTCATAGCCAGGCATCTATTCCCTTGGTGTAATTTAGGAATAAATAAGCTACCTACAGAATAAAGATAATGAGCCAGTCAGCTAATGTGTAAATTAGGGGACCTGAGATTGCTGTTGCAAGGTAGACCCTCAACAATGAACAGCGAGGTCCCTTGAAAAAGATAAATGAGATGAGGGTGTCTGTGGGTAGCAGCACAGACAGTCTTAATGGCTGCATTTATTTCTCTTCTGTGGGGTGGTAGATTTTAGTTTCTGTTGTATTAAAAATTAAAGAGTACATAAGTCATTACATAAGAAAGAGAGTTATTCGGGAGTCAATAATGGGAATGCAATAACAACCAAGTTAGGATTAGTCACCCAATCTTTCATGAGTCAGCCTATTAAAGGATTTAAGCCTGTGGGTTCCATTCTTTGTAGAGTGTGTGTTGTACTTCACAGAGCAAAAACACTTTCTATTCTTCACAGAGAGTATTGTACTTTACAGAGCGAGAATACCATGGTGGATGTAATTGTTGAGTAAAGATGAAAATGTTGGTTTCTACCTGAGTGGTTAAGGAACTTTTGTACTTATAAAGTTCCTTTCATGGGTGTAGGTGGTTTATCAGTAACTTATTTCTAAGGCATAAATAACCCACATATGAAGAAAATGAGAACATATACTCTAGGAATAGGCATAGAAATTAAAATTTCTGGTTAATACAACTCGTCAGTTAAAGATGGAAGGCTTTTATTTATCATTAATGAGTCTAAATTAATCAGATCTCTGGACTGGCACAAGGATTCAGAGGTTAAAGGCACTGAGAGATCCGCAACAACGAAGTTCTACTAAGGTATTACCACCACAGGAAGGAGAGGAAGAACTCCCGAAAACATGGTCCTTGGACCACCACGCATGCATGGTAGCATATATGCTTGGACTCACAATCATAATAAAAGGAAAATTTCCAGTGCACATTTCTGTTTCAAAAAACTTCCTTCCAACTGTCCCTGGATGTGCTACTTGTAAGTAATTAAATGATGAGGTCATTGACTCATTTATCTTTAGGGGTACAGTAAAAAAATCTGAGATAGTGAACCAAACCATTAGCTATGCGCAGAGACCTGGGGATCAGAGATACAATTGAATGTTGTCTTTGGTGGACGGAAATAGATTGATAATGCTTATTACCATGTGCACAGAAGTCATCCGTACTTGGCCTTCTTCCAATTAGACAATTATTCAAACAATCATTTTCATATAAATAATTTGTCTCTTGTCTAAATAAAACCAGCCGCCAACTGCCCAACACAATTCAAACAGTAACATCATGGTTCATGACCCAGGACAGTCCTTCAGGGGAATGGTCAAAAAGATTTGATCTATGTGGAGAATGAAGCTCAGTGGGTCAGAAAAGAACAACAACGAATAATAATATGTTTCTTTTCATTCTGTCTTTCCTTTTTAAAAATTGGCCATGTTTATTCATTCCTGAATCCCTCCCATTATAATACAAATCACAGATGTGGAGAGCTAAGACCAAGGTCTTTCAATATATCCACCTGTGTGAGAAGCATGGCATACCACAGGATGGTTTCTTGTTCTGACATACCTGTGAGTTCTTTAGTCCAAACTCTTTGTTTCACACATCTTAGAAAACTCGCTGCTCTATATACCTATTGATATACTTTCTCCAAGTGCTTGCTGCTTTATTCATTGATGTGATCAGATCTGGTCATTTCTCCCCAATATCTGTGTACGTTTTCCACATTTAAATCATTCAGGGCTCATATCTCCTGCCATCTCTATGTCTAACGTTTGCCCTCTTTTGGCCTTAAAGAAGGTGCCACGGATAAGCAAAGAGCCATGATCTACACAACTAAAATTAACAAGTGACTTTTGTCATTGCCCTCTACCCTTTCTCATCAAGAAATTAATAACCTCTAAGTGTTATCAGTGAAAAGGTACATACATAAATAAATCACATTCAATAACATATAGAATAGAATATTAAGCAACCCTGAAAAACCAATGAAAAACTACTTCTCTTCTTTTGGTGGATTTTTCATAGTGCTAAATTATATTAATTATCAGGCCTCAGTGTAATGATATTCCTATCTCTGCATAACACTGGCATTTGTAAGTTTTACTTATGAATTACTTTAGAAAAATGCAAGCAACACCCACTCGTGAGTCTACTTCCCAAGCCAAGAACATACACCCAAAGCTATTACTCACATAAAGCGCTTCTTCCCTTACCCACGCCGGTGAAAGCCAGGACCTTTGCCACGTCGGGATGAGTCAATCAAGCACAAACTCTCAAGAGAAAAAAGAGCCTACAGTTAGATTTAGCAGTGTGTCCTTATCTCACTACCACTGGGGTTCAAAGGACGGTTTCATACATGTCTATAAAATATTCTAACAATCCTCTGTTCCCATTACCCACATTCTTCCCACCCCAATACAAGTGTCCCTTCTGGTTTTGTTTTTTGTTTATTTGTTTGTTTTTGAAGATTCCACATATGAGAGAAAAAGCATGTCCGACATTATAGACAACAT
Organism: Mus pahari; assembly: GCF_900095145.1. Lineage (NCBI taxonomy): Eukaryota > Metazoa > Chordata > Mammalia > Rodentia > Muridae > Mus > Mus pahari. The sequence goes on along the minus strand of NC_034596.1, from coordinate 103,632,963 downwards.
TCTCTCTGCTGACCACACTTGCTTCAATTCCACTACATACATATAAAATTGTTCATTTATGTAACTGGTCCTCTCTTCCTCCTACCACACCAAAAATGTATATGGGGGACACTTTAATACACCTATGTTTGTGTGTCTGTGTGTCTATTGATCTAACATGGCCTGGAGGTGCAACAGGTTTTATTGGTATAGCATAGGAGAACATAGCATTAAAAACAGTGACTAACAGCTATTGTTTCATATTGTGATGTCCTAACTGACCCATAGGTAACAATGAACATTTTCCTCACACATTCCTACAGGTGACACTGGGGGCCAAAAGCCAGAGGCCACACTGGCCTATATTTTTGTACCCCCCAAAAGCCGCCAATTATGTGTATTTCTAATAGACTTCAGTTTACGGTTGAATCAAAAGTATTGATGCGTAAGCCTCAGAACCACTCATTACTGATCCACGCTCAATGCATTTCCCTCATTTATTTATCTGTATGTTACCGACTGTTTCTGCATAATTTACTGATTTTTTTCTTCATTCAGTTTCTCTGATTAAAAATCTTAGTGCCCATGAATCACAGAAATCCAAAAACCAAAATCTTTTACTCTTGTCCTGCTCATGTTCACAGAGCAGGTAAATAAGGTGCCATATTAATTGGGCCTAAGGCCCAGGTAGATAAATTACCCAATCACAACCACATTGCTTCTTCCCACGCTGCTATTCATTCAATGGAGCGAGGGTACCCAGCAGACCGCACAGCTGGAGAACCACAGACCACACTGAGGACCTTGCTAAGTTACTCAGATCTCTACTGATGGGCCAGCATCACATCAAGACAGAATAGCCCTTGAGAAGACTGGGTGGACAAATGTGACAGCCCTCAGAGCTATCTCTAAAGGACCTGGGTTTGGCTAAAACCAGTTACTCTGAAACCCACCAACAGCTGACACCTGGCAGCTTGATTCATTTTGTTCTTGTTTTGCTTTTATAACTGAAAGATAAAATTGTGCACATTAAGTGTGTGCACATGATGTTTTCAAGGACTTAAACACCACAAAATGACTAATTTCTAGCTGGCTAATATCTGCACTATGTGATTGTCACATCTGTGCTAAAAACACTTCACATCTTCCCCAATCATGGCATCCTTTTAATGTGCCTTTTAGGTCTTGTTTTGGAGTCTGTTTTCTTTCTTTCTTTCTCTTTCTTTCTTTCTTTCTTTCTTTTTTTTTTTTTTTTGGAGATACGATCCCAATATGTCAGCCAGGACAGCTCTAAACTCATAGCAATCCTCCTGCCTCAGTCTCCCAGCTGCTAGAATATGAGCCATCGTTCCTGCCTAACCTTTTCTTTTATGCCTGTTGGTAGATGTTATTCATCCTTTTGAGGTGGGACCACCCACACATGGCACAAATCACTCAGCACACCCAGGACCCCAAACATTGAACTTACCTGAGCCCTTTTACCCCGGCCTCAGTCTCAAACAGTAACCATCCATCAGGGAACGCAGCACTGAATCTGTGGGGTAAAGAAAATTTTAGTAAGTGGCAATGATATTTATCAGAAACAATTAGCATGATTTGTATACATTTGGGAAAATTTGAATTTTAAAAAAATACAAGTTTCAGGAAATTCAGGAGCAATACACACTTGACCCTCAATCTGATAGCTTAGAATCTATAACTCACAAACTATAGAACCATGGCTTTTACACATACCCATGATTAGCCAAAGAGGGGTTCATATCTTATTTATTGGCTTCTCCCATTAGTAATTTATGTAATCTTGTTTATAACTCCCTTATACACAGGTCCTATAAAACAATGAATCTATAGTGTATGAAAGTATTATATATAATATATTATATATAAATTGCATGTGTATGGGTAGAATATAATATGAAGAAAGGAGAAAAAGATTGAATAGTAAAAAAGATAAAGCCCATACTAATGGGTTCATGTAAGAGATTTGAATACACTCAATAGCTAGCACAGCTTCAATTCAAAATAAGTCCTGAAAGGGGCAGTATCCACATATAATTCCATGAGGGTCTGTACCTTCCTGGAAGATCTGAATACGAAATGAAGTTACATTGTTTGGATATTTTTGGAGGCTGTAGCTCTTTGTAACTACAAGAAAATTTAATGAGTTTTGTCCTTTAAACATGCAATTTTGATGTATGTTTAAAATAATCATAATTGTGAAATTGCTGAGCACTCTGACACACTGTCCTGAATCTCAAAGAATCACATGCCAGGAATTTGAAAACAAAGAAAGCTGCTTAGCTTTTTTTATTTTTATTTTTGTTTACCTCTATGGCACAATTCTAAAATGTATCATTGTGGCTGAGTAAATGATGCTATAAATAAGTAGATATATCTCATCAATCTAGACACTTATTCAAGAACTCATAGCTACATTAGGAACTTTAGATGGAGATCGCATCACATAAAATACAGTGCAACTGTCTAGTGCTGCTAGTGGTCACTCTATTGGACAGTGTGTGCCTGTGGGCTAACTTCCCAAAAGAAATAGGTATTCCTTTACATAATCTTCCCCCTGCCCTCCCCCTCAGCTGCTTTCTCCTCCCCTCTCACTCTCTCCTATATTCTCTCTCCATCCCAAACCTCCCAAATCTTTATTTAGTCTATGCTAACCTTGAACACACATTCTTTCCTTCTACTTCAGCTTTCTTCCTGATAATCCTAGTATATACCACTACACTAATATTCTTTTTGTTTGCTTGTTTTCATTTTTCTTTTGTTTGTTTGTTTCTTTGGGGGGGAGGCGTGAAGAATGTCTCTCTTTTTAGCCCAGGATGACCACAAAGCCTCAAAAGGTCTAGGAGTACAGGCGTGAGCCCATGCTAGGCTCACAGGCAACACTCTTGATGGTACAGGTACCCCACACTCATCCCTAACATCACCCCCCCTCCCCCACCCCCACCCCTGATACCTTCATTTGTTTAGGATTCAAAGTTGATCACATAAGCTATTCTGAACATTTTCACTGGATTAAGTCAACCATGGTGTCAAAGTAATGTGAATGACTGAATGCTAACCAATAAAGTGGCCTTAGTATGTGTTACTGGAGAAGTTGTGTTGAAGTGGACATTCATTCATTTATGGATTGCATTCTGTTGATCTGAGTTAATCAAAAATTATATTATCATTGTTGTGGTCCAGGTAGACTCTAGTCTTGTATTTTGTTGGATTGGTGATGAAACCTAGGAAGCCACATATTCTAGGCAAATATTCTTTCAGTGAGCTATATATCCATTAGAATTCACTACTCATTCGTTGAGGCCATTTGATAATAAAAAGACAACACTCGAAAGACAATTAACATGCCATTAATAAGTTTGACAATACCTTTTTGATTCTTGTCCATTAAAATACATAAATCTTCAATATTAGAGACAAGATCACATAGACTATGGGGTATGAAATCAAGGAAATATTGAAAAGTTAAAAAAGAATAACATGAATTAGACAAAAAATTCAGCTTTGCAGCACTATATAAATTATAATAATTCTTTGTAGCAATTCAGCTATTAGCTTACAATTAATAATCATTCATTTAAATTATGTGTTTATTTATTCATGTGTAGTATTTCTAAAGCCCCCTCCCCATGAGACAATTCCCTAATACAACTAAGGGAAAGCCATTAGCCATATTGGGTTATTTAAATTTAAATTAATAAAAAATTGAGCAAAAGAACATTTTCATTCCCTATATCAAGCATTCAACAGTTCTATGAAGCTAAATTCTACCACTTCAGAATGTCAATCACAGACATTCTCCTCTCTGCACAAAGATCCGAGAGACAGAAGTAGGGTCTGCTCTTTCTCCCTGTAATGGTAGAGTACTTTTCTTAATGAGCTTAACTGGCCTTTTCAGGAGCTGGACACATCATCATCTGCAGCTCACACGGCCTCTCTTCCATTTGATTTGGTCATTTCTCTGTTTTAAAAGATTCATTTTGTCTTTACTATGTGTGTGTGCATGTGCATGTATGTGTGCATGCTTGTGATTCCCTGGGAGACCAAAAAGGTGATCTCAACCCCTGGAACGGGAATTACAGGTCATTGTGAGCTGGGTTCTGCCATCCTCACCATTGAACGAGCTCTCTAGCCCTAAGATTGCATTGTCTCTAAGGAACTGTTAGCAAGCAAGGTTCACCAATCCAAGTACCATCTGAGCCTTCTAACTTGGCTGAGGGCTTTCATCTCTGTCTTCTCACTCCTTCCTCAAAGAATAAACAGCCTAGGACTTTAGTTATGGTCAAAAGTTTAAACAAATCATACAGCAGACACAAGGAAACCCAGAACAGCTGGAGAACAGAAAGGAATGAGAAGGCTGTTGCTTCAGTGGGGAGGACAACATTACTAAACTCACATCCTTTCACACTTGGCCCGCTCTCCTTACCAGTCTATGTTTTCAGTTTTCAATTCTTTTGTGCCTTGGTGTAATTATTTACATTGAATACTAAAATTAACATCCAACACAGCACTGTGTTTGCATGGTTATAAATATCTTGACTAATTCCCTAATCAACATATTTTAAAGGACCTTTGATGTTCATAATTAGGACCATAATACGAGGGTATTAAGTGGTTTATCTTCTTTTAATGAAGTCTACAGGGCTATGTCAAGAAAATATCTATGAAATCTAGCCCTGCCATGATGGGATACTACAGGGACAGTTCTCAGTGTGCCTTTCATGGGGCAATTCAATGTCCTGGAAGACCTAGGGATGCTCAATTGCATCACCCATGACTAAGTATACTTCCTGAGATGCTGACAGATACCCTTCAGTCTGAGCGAGGACTTAGCTGTGTTAATGTGTCTGTGTCTCATTTGCTTACTTGTTAATGAATTATCTTTGACTCTCTAGCTAAAGATTGTGAAATATGAAGACAGGGACTACAGGTTAAGAGGATTGGTTGCTCTTCCAAAGGACCCGGATTCAGTTCCCAGCACCCATGTAGTGGTTCACGAATATTAATAATTCTATTTTAGGGGCCAAATACCCTCTATTGACTTCCATGGGCAACAGGCAACATGTGGCACAAGTACATACATTCAGGCAAAACACTTGTGCAAAGAAAATACATTGTAAAATTGTTTTTAAACATAAATACTCACTTATCCTTTATGTACCTCTTGTCTCCAAATAAGAGTTCTAATCCCCACAAATATTACAGGACTAAGTGAAATCACCATATACCCACTTTATGTAATAGAAAGAATTTATTGAGAACCTACAATCTGAGATAACTGTCGGAGACTCAGACCTGCATGGGATTAATTGATAAGCTTAATCATTTTACAATATTAGCCTCAATGGCCTATGGGTGGGCCATTTAGGTTTTGTTTTTACATTCAGGTACTACCAATGGTGTCCTTGCATATACGAAACTCTACCATTATTGAAATGGTGTGTTTCATACATAAGCACATGTCTGGATTAGAAGCACAGGTCATGGCAACTTTAGACCATTCATTTTGTTTTATAAGGACATCAATTTTAAAATATATTATGAAGATACATAAACACCCAACCTTGAGGATGATAAAAGAATATGCAACACTTAACATATGGCACACATATGCTATATGGGTGTATGCACATAAGCATATACATACTTCTTTTGGGTGGTGCATTCATGGTAAGACCAGAGATCAAACTTGAAAGTTGTTCCCTAGGCACTATCATGGGCCTAGAACTCCCCATGTAGGGTAATCAGTCTCGCAAAAGGACTGTCTCTACCTCCTCAGGGCTGAGACTCTAAGAATGCCACCATGACCACTTTCTTACATATGGCCACCAGATCAACTGCAGGCCCTACGCTTATAAGGCAAGCACATGAACAATTGACCTATCATCCAAGCATGAGAAATTCCCTTTTTCTTTGCTATTTTCCCCTTACAAAACAGCCTACTATATTACTTCTAATTCGGTAATTATTATGCCTAATTGGATTAATTACTCTCATGACAGTCTCCTCATTGACTAGAGCTTTGGCCATCTTTGATTTTATTTACAAACTCAATCATGTTTAATAATACAATAAACACCCATCAGCGAACTACCCAAGTTCAAAATAACAAAACTAGCCATTACTCACATTGTTGGCCCATGGCTCATTGCCCACGGCGGTCACTGCCAAGGTCTCTACCAGCAGGCTAGTCTCCATTCACATTAGGGCCTCCATTCTGTGGAACACAAGGCAGATATTAAAAAGGGACGAAGTAGAAACACTTGCTTCAAAGCCACTTGTGAGCAGGGCAGATTATCTTAAACTAGAAGCATCATACAGGCCCAAGCACGTATTCATTCATTCATGAATTCATTCATTCATTCATTCATTCATCATTTCTTATCAATATAATGAATATGTACAAATTCACTATCCAAAAAAACCCCAACCCTAAAGCAACTCTTTCTTATAAACATTGATCCTATACATCCTGACCACAATGCAAACAACAGACCCACGTACAGAGTAGAGACACAGCCATCTTTGATTACAGATACAATCTCATCATCATTGCCTACTTGGTCTTCCCATTGTTTTCATACATTTTGAATACAATAAGCCGAGTTCGAATCTCGCCACATCTTAGTACATCTGAATGACTCTTAACACAGAGAGGTAAAAAAGAAGTTTTTAAAAGGCTATAATTATACATCAATGAATAAAAATTAACCTTTCGGTCAAAAAACATTTTTAGTGGCCCACTCCTGGGCTCCTGTCACCTGGCCCTTATTTACTGACTCATTTAATTCCTCTTTAACTGCAGACCAAATTCAGTTGAAGTAGGCAAACAGAGCAATACTCCTGACCGTTCTGCTCACCTGGGGGCCATCTTACTCACAGCCTATGGCTGTGATTGGTCTCTCAATAACTTCACACAAACTCAGACTGGAAGGGCAGTTAGTAGAGGTCAGTGGGTGTGAGGAACAGGAGTGGGTCAGAAAATACAAGTCATATTTAAAAGAATATTAAGTTCTCAGTGGGTAACATACATACAGAGCGGCAACTCTAGTCAACAGTGACATATATTGAGAATTAACACAGAGGGTCCAATATATAAGGATATATAAGATTATATCCTCCCACATAAGCATTACAGTGTGGGGTACTAAGCACAAAAAAAAATCAGAGCTTAAATACATACAATTTTTATTTGTCAATTAAACCAACAGGACAGAAAAAAACACCTCATCACGGTCTACTTATGAAGCTCTTTAATTTATGCACAATTAATTTAAATCATGCATACATAACTTTATACCATTCCTTATTACTTCCTGAGGAGAGACCTCCCAGGCCTGCTACCTTCTGTGAGGGCACAGAATGGCAGGAAATGGCTGCTGGACCCTTTTGCTCATAAATGTCAGGTTAGCCGACCTGGGTTAATCTTGGTACTTTATTTGAAGGTCTCATGGCTGAGGGATCCAAGGCATGAGGACATTCTTGCTTGTTCTTTTCTAATTTTTAATATAACATGAGCAGCCCACCCCCTCCCCTCTGAGTTCTCTTTATATGTTAGTACCTTCTGCTGGGTTAACACTAACACATCTCATGGTTCACAGCCCACACTTGTCCTCAGGCCTTATCCGTGTCTTATTAATTAGTATTTGAACTACTTAGGACTAACCACATAGGTCCCCCACCCTCTTGCCCCCACTGTCCTGCTGGTCACACAAATGTTTTTAACAATGGCTTATCCCGCCTCCTCTTATACATATAGCATGGAAACAGATGTGTGCTCTTGAAAAAGGTTTTTCAAGAGCCCATGGTCTGCTGAATATACACAGCTTGACTTTAAAACATGTCCATTTGCGATTTGATGACAGGGCTCGAACCCAGCTCCTCACACACATTGGCTGTTTCTACCTCTGGTCACCGTCATGAGATGAGAATAGCCTACAAAAATACCCACATGATGATACCCACCCCAAAACTCAGCCAGGTGACATCTACATCATGGAGAAGCCTCTCTATGCTATGTTCCCATCTACAAAACATCCATGGCTCTGATCCCTTAGTTAATCCTTCTCTTCAGAGCCAGGCAGAAGCCCTCCCACAGCATCTCTGAGCCCCTTTCACAAATCTTTGCCCCCACAGCAGCAGCAGCAGCAGCAGCAGCAGCAGCAGCAGCAGCAGCAGCACCCGAGCGATGGTGACAGACAGACAGACAAACCAGGTTCCACCCCAGCAGGCACTCATGAGCTGTGTAACTGCAGAGACGTGACCTGGTCTCTCCGTCTTAGGCCCTGGACTCGTAGGATTTGCAGACCGAGAACAGCAGCACCTTCCTGGGTCCAACAGGCTGAAGGACTACGGACCGACCGACCGATGGACCAGGCAGTCTGAAGGATAGACTGACAGACTGATCCTCAAAGCCACACCCACTCTGTGCATGCTCACACAGCTCCACCCACCCCACACACCTATCTGTTCAACAGGTCTCCTAAAAATTAGACAGGCAAACTCACTCTGTGCTCTGAACTAGCCAAGGGTTTCAGGGAGAAAAGACCTTGGCCCAGACATCGCTGGGAGCTGTTCCTTTGTGGTCAAGAATCCCCCCACAGGCACTCACTTCTGAAAACTGAGCCACAGGGCAGGGAATATGTGCTGTCAGATTACTTGTCTTACTTTAGTTTTGTTTAGAGGTCTCTTGAAGACCTAGCTGGCCTGAGTGCCAGGTTCAGAGCAACCAGTATTTATACAGTGCTGAGGGTTTCAAACCCAATGCTTCCTGAACGCTAAGCAAGCACTCTCAGTTGAGTTACATTCTCCCCAGCCCCATACTGCCATGAAACTCTCCCCGTGCATATTGGTCCCCTCTAAGTCGAAGGAGGCTCCTGGTAACCAAGCCAAGCCAGTGAGCTCGCCCTGCTGCTCCCAGCACGGGGCCTCAGGTGTCCAGTTAGCAAGCCCCCGGTGGGCCCCTAGCTGCCTGCATTGTTTGTACTGCACCCAGCACGGGCTTCTCAGCACACGTTTTCCTTCCCACAACAGTCCTGTCAATTAGTCATAATTAGCCAATAGTTACTGAATGCAGACACAGTACCGAGCACCGTGCAGCCTGCTGTGTGCAGCCCGCTGTGCACACACACGGACATTCCTCGGGTGTGGAGACGACGGGGCAGCAGACATCCTCCCTCCCATTCTGAAGTGGGCGTTAGGTCTAGATGCTGAGAACAAGGGAAAATCCTGTGAGGACGAACAGCCCTGTGGGGAAAGCCAGGAAAAAAGAGCACTCAGACCGAATAAACACAAGGTATGGGCTGACATAGTAGCATCCGGGGATTGGGGGGGCACCGGCTGAGGGGAGCAGCTAAAGGGGAGACAGCCTCACTCAGGTGGTGGGATTTGGACAGAGATGAGAAGTCCTAATTTATGCTTCAGAGATGTTAAGTGACTTACTGGTCACCACACAGCAGGGAAGAAGCAGAACTAGGCTGCAAATACACCACACCATGTGGGTGAGGAGTCTTAGTGAAGGTAAGTTCAGTAGTTATAATGATTATATGGAAACTAAAATAATTACTTTTAAAAATACCTTTTGGGGGCAGAATCATCTCATGTACCCCAAGCTGGCTTTGAATTTGCTACATAGTCAAGGGTGAACTTGAACATCTGTCCCTCCTGCTTCTGCCTCCTACTTTTCCATGGTGCTGGGAGGCAAACTCAGAGCTTTATGAATACTAGGCAACCATTCTACCAACTTAACAGCATCCTGGGCTCCTTTTCTGGATTTTAAGGGTTCAGGTCACCTAATTTATTTTTGTTATTTTAACTTAGGAGGCTTGTAGTAGAGAATTGAGAAGAGGGTGTGGAATCTATATGGGGCTGGTAGAGACTGAGGTGAGGTTTTGAAACTGAACTTAGGTCCTCTGGGAAAGCAGGAAACTGTACCATTCTCTCAGCCCCTCAAGTCACTTTTCAGGTGGCCAGGCAATGGGATTCATGCCTTTGATCCCAGCACCCAGGAAGTAGAGGCAGGTGGATCTCTGTGAGGCCAGAATGCTCGACCAACCCAGTTCCAGGACAGCCAGGGTTAAACAGTAAGACCCAGTCTCAAAATGATTTTTTGAAAAAAAGTGCTTTTTGCATTTCCATTTTAAAATTGGGTAAACTGAGGCATTTGGGTTGATGTGCATACAGAATGCTCATTGACAGACCCTGACAGACCCTGGCAGATCCTCCAGATGCAGCTTTTCAAAACCTACCTGCCAAAGCTAAGCCAGTTCTACAGAGGGGCATTCTCAGGGCCTCTCCTTGCCTCTCCTTACACCTGCTACATTAGCATTCAGTCAGAACAGAAAATGCAGGAAAACTAGCTCAATTTTCCCTTGGGATGCCAGAGTACGTGTGGCCCCTGCTTGCGTGATAATTACAGATAGAACGCACTTGAGAAGACGCTGCTTAGAAAATAAACTAAATTCGATTGGATAAGAAGTGTAGCCCCCAAAGGGGGCCCCTGACAGCAGGGAGAATTAAGGAACACAGATTTTTTTTCAGGCATGGTCACAGAGGAAAGGAAATCTGTCAGTGTGGGTTCAGACAGGAAAAAAAAAAAAAAAAGCAGGCTGGGTCTGCATCAGCCCCCTTGGATGACGTTGGGGACAGTCTTTTATCATCTCTAAGCCTCTGCTTCGTCCCCCTTTTGATTGACAGTGGAAAATACCATCATGGAGGGTGGCTGTGATGATCTAGCATAATAAAAGAACACGAAGTTCAAGAGGAGGGCTGAGCGTGAGGCCAGGGCTCTGGGCTTAGTCATCCAGGAGAGCTGTGGAGAGGCAGCAGCCTGCTGTTCCTCAGCACACACGTGAGAGCAGCAGAGACGGAGAGCTGCCAGAAAGCTGCTGCAGAGCCAGAGCTGGGACTGGGTCCTAGTGACCAGGTCAAGGGGTCACCTGTTATCTCAGAAACACCTGAGATAATTGATACAGTCAGAAAGTGAGCAGAAGGCAAGGGTTTCCCAAGCAGTTAACTAGGAAAAAATACCCTTGGAAGAGCCGGGAAGCCTTTGATCTTGGTGAGAAACTGTTTATTTACTTTATTTTATCCATCTGTCTGTCTCCCATCCACAGGGAAGCTTTCTGACCTGTGCTTCTCCATGTACCATCTCTCCGGCATTTATCATCCATACAGCTGCCTCCCTGCACAGCTCATGCATCCTCACGCAGAAACCCATCCATCAGAAAGACCCTCCATCCTTCCCCCATATCTATTTTGCAAAGGTATTAGACAAACCTGGGCTGCAGCCCCGGGTTCTAACTAGCTGATCTTGAGAAAAATGCTTGACCCCTTCTCATCCCCTTGTCTGTAAAATAATGAGCAATCAGATATAGCCGGGCTGGGAATTAAAGGGGGGTGGACAGAATAGTGTTTTGGTCTCAGCAAATTGTTATGAATTGTTTGCTCTCTGCGTTTCGCTGCTGGTCTGGGAAGGATGCAGGGAGAAAAGCCACTGCACTTTGCACAACATGTGAAAAACGATGTCTTAGAATCACCTGGGCCGGGGTATTTCGGCTGTGGCCTGAGCATCTTGGGGAGTGGTCTTTCCTGGTCCTGGACACATAGCAGAGAGTGCCATCTAGTGGACCAGCACCTTGTGGGGGTCCCGGATCTAGCCCCCGGGATTGCAGGCAACCCTTGCTGCGAGGTGGCTAAATCACTCAGGGGCCCTGGCCTGCCAGGAGCCTTTTGTTTTGTGGACTATGGCCAGCTCTCTCTTGTCTATCCAGTCCAACTCCTTTAGAGGTTTCCGGGAAAAAAAGATAATTCAAGTAACAGCTGTTGGCTGCTGTGCCTGCTTTCCGTTTGAAATGAGGCTGGGGGATGCGTGTGTACCTGTCTCTAATCTGCCTGGTAGCCCTGGGAGGCTCTGAGAATTGGCTCCGTTTTCAGGGAGAAAAACGAGGCTCACTGAGATTGTATTTGGTAGAAAGCCCTGCGTTTAAGGCTGCACTTACCTTTGAGAACCCCCACAGTCCCCTTGAAAGTGCAGGAAGCACTTTGGACAGAAATCTGAATAAGCCAATCATAAAAGAAATTTATGAGTTCATCAGGAAGATTTGGACACTGCATGGAGGTTAGATGGCAGAAAGGAAAAGCTGTTAATTTTTTAATTGTGGTGATGGCACCCCACGTATTTTTATTTTACAAATTGTGGCAATGGATATCTTTATGTTTTTATTAAGGAAAATGGCTTTGCTTAGAGAGAAATATTCTGAGATGCACAGAAGAGACAATATGATCTCTAGAATTAGCTTCAAGCCAGTGCAAAAAAATGAGGGCTTAAAACAGTGGGAGGGAAGGGGGGTACGGGGCTCACATTAAGCAGGGGTGTGTGTGAGTTTGATGGACACTACTTCTAGAAGATGAAATACAGGTTAAAACTGTGCTGTTTAAGAACCCACTATTTTATCCGTTTGTGGTGTCTGAGAAAAAAAAAAAACATAATAAAGTCTGACTTTCTTTTTAATCAACAAGTGAAAAATGGAGTACAGAGGTGCCGACGGCGTCCAGACAAACACTTAATAGCTCAGAGGGGGCTTTGGGTACTTGATAAGGGAAGCACAGCATCCTGAGGCTGGTTTACAAGGATCTGAAACAGCACGGGACTAAAGAAACACTCCCTGCAAACTGGGTGGACTGAAGGGAAAGTGTTGGGGGGCACTCTAGAAACAGACACCCACCAGATGCACACATCTACTCCCTGATGGGACCTCCAGCACCGCCAGACCCACTCCCGAGCTGTAAAGACCCCGCAGCAGCATCTCTCCTTTGAGCAAAACCTGCGTATCTTTCTGCTGGGACACTGTGCCAATTTAGTTAGGAGAACAGCACTGTCACCTGTCACACACATCGAGTAACCAGCTCAGTCACACTGTCTACTTTTCGTTTTGTTTTGTTTTGTTTTGTTTATTTTTAATTAAGCCTTACAGGGAAGGTAAGAATTGATGCTTTTCCCCCTAATGCTGTTTGCAGCCGCCCTGCCTCAGCTGCTCTCAGCCCCCCTCACTTTGCGCTCAGTCACAGGACAGCAAACTGACTCACCTTGAGACCCCAAGACCTGCTGGTCCACTAACCCCTTATGACTCTCCACCGTTCCCAGAGCCCACACTTTTCTGGCCCTCCTGCAAAAGCCACGGGCTCATCTTCACTCTTCCCTTGGGTTCCCTGGGCGCCTGGCCACTTCGCACTGCCTGCAAGCCCTCTCCTTCATCTTTCATTCCTCACTCTGGGAAGCAGACACCGGACAGCTCCGACCCTCAGCCGCTCGCCCGCCCGCCGCAGCTCCTGCTGCATTGCAGCACAGTCTCTGTGGGAGAGGTGCAGCCTGAAGCCACCCCGGGACCCTGCCGCCCCCCGCCCGTCTGCCCGCCCGCCCGCCCGCCCGCCTGCCTGCCTGCCTGCCTGCGTCCTCTGCATCTGCTGCAATTAAAAGCGCTGCCGCAGAAAGCCAAAGCGTAGGTCCCTCTTCGTGTCTCCCCCCTCCTCATTTGGGAACGCAGAAACTGTAGCCCAGGCAGCCCCCTTGTGGCACTTGGGGGCGCCACAGACTCTTGGCTGCCATTTGAAGATTTCAGACCATTTCCACTGCGCAGTGAGTTGGCACAAATCTTAAGTGGCCCAACTCCTGTCCGATGCAGAACTCTGCTTTCTGCTGTCTTAGAGTCCCCTCTCAACTCCCCTCTCCCCATCTACATCTCCCTCTGAAGGAAGGGAAGTTGCCCAAGTTCTCCTGTTGAATACAGCTCTGACAAGCAGACAGGTGTCTGGCAACCATAGCAATAACCAGGAAAGTTTGTGGGAGAGAGATGTCTCTTTGAATGATGTTTGGTTCCCCTCTCTTATCACACAGGAATGGAACTGTCTCTCAGAAGGTTCAGTTTCCATTTCTCTCTCACATATGGCAATTTGAGATGAGAGGAAGCTCAGGGTCTAAGTTTGTGTTTGAGGAGGGAGCTGGGGGTTCTCGCACCATAAAGTGGTCAGTACAGGGCACATCCCTAGTGTGAAAGGGCTGTCTTAGGAGGTCTCTGTTCCCATCTTCAAGCCCCAGCTGCTCAGAGGTGACACTTTTCATCGAAAAGCTCACCGGAGCTCTGGAAAATTCTGAGTGCTCTAGATTGCAGTCAACACACAGAAACCCTAGCACCCCACTACCCCTATTTATAATTTAATTACAGATGAATAGGGCCCTCTCTGCATCAGGTTAATAATGTCATTTTCATAAGCCTCCGCGAATAGGTAGGTGCTGACACCTAATTTTGACCCTGCCCTTCAGAGGGATTGGGTCACAAAATAGCTGATATCTCAAGGACTGCTGGGAGGTGCTTATAACTAGTCAATCCATCCTTTGCCCACCCACACCACTCAGCACAGCCTTGCTAAGCAGTCTTCAGCAGCAGGGTGTGGTGGGGAGCCTCGGAGAGCCTTGGGTTTCATCCTGGTCCAACCTCACAGCAGCTGAGAGACGGTGAGTATGGGACTTCTTTGCTTTTCTGTGCTATGGTGTCTTCACCAATCCAATGTAGATCATGAGACTCTTTGTGAAATTTCCCATGTGAGTTCTGGACAGACAGCCCACTCAGCTCAGGACTTCGTCTAGGGTGACATAAATCCCAACTGCCATCACCCACCCTTGATGGCATTGGTGTGTGGCAAAGTATTTCCTGTTTGTTTTCTCATAAGAACAATTGCAGTTCGAAGACAGGAAGCCGACTGACCGACCGACCGATCGACCGACCGACTGACTGACAGACCGAGCGATCGGCCGACCGGCCAACTGACATCATCATTTTAACCCTAACCTCACCTTAGTGACCTAGGAGGTAAGGGTGTGGCAGTGTCTGGTGGTGGGAATGAGTGGAGAGTTGGCCATTTCCCAGAGGCTGTGCCATGCCCTAAGCATGCTGCCTCCCTATCTTAGCTGTCACTGCAAGGGAGAAACAGGGAGGGAATACCTCTGTGTGTGTCTCTCTGCTTTATAAACCCAAATGCTGTTATAAACCATGCAAATGCTAGTAAATGCAGATGTGGGCTCTGCAGGGCTTTCTGCTGCCTGCCGCATCTCCCGCATCTCTTGTGAGTTCCTCAGGCTAAGAGCTGCCTCCAGGCTGGCTTGATATGTGTGATTAAGCCTGCAGAGGGGCCTCTGCCAGGAGATGTTGTAGCGTGTATGCAGCATGGGGCTTTGAAAGGCCAAACTGTTTTCTCTCTTATGACACTTGTTACATGTCGCCCTCCTCCTAGATCCCACTGACGACTCTATAAGCGTTTATGAAGTGTCTGGTGGAGGCTAAGCTACTCTCATCTGCTTTAGTCCTCACTTCAAGCCAGAGAGAGAAAAACTCTCATCTCCATTTCATAGGGAAAGCCTGAGACTCTGAAAACTAAAGGGAATTATGTGGCCTCATGGCTACAGAGGGAGAGTCAAGCTTAGCTGTGCAGCTTGAGAGCCCCCTGGCTCTACTGCAGCTGCTCTCGTAGCTCCCACTTCTGCAGGTCAAACGGAGCTGGCCAGGCAGCCACTGCTCAGTCAGGAAAAAGAAAAAAATAGAGAGCAGGGGGCTTTGCATTCAAAGGCTTCTCCCTAGCAACTGGTGAAGGGGCAGAGAGAGAGAGAGAGAGAGAGAGAGAGAGAGAGAGAGAGAGAGAGAGAGGGTCTCAGAGCTGATTAGCAGCTAGAGACAGAGCAGCTGCCCCCCCTCCCCTAAGGGGAGCACCACGCCCTCCCCTGGGCTGCTGGAAGAACAGCAAGGCAAAAGGCTCAGTAGCCAATGGCAAGACAGCATAGGAGAAGCACCCCCAGACAGGTGGAAGAGGCCCCAAATTTATTCTCAGGGTGGGTGGGGGTTTTGCTATTGACGACAGCACAGAGAGGACCCTGAAGAGAGGGAGCTTGCCTCCTGTAAAGACCTGAGGGCCGAGACTTAAGCAGGCTGCTGTTGGAGCTACGGAGGCTGATGTAAAAGACAGGGGAGGGCTGAGAGGAGCGTCTCAGTACGTGAGCCCCCAAGCAAGCGGCTGGGGAGAGAGAGCTCAGTGTTACTGGAGGCACCCGAGCAGAGAGGCAGGCCGGTAGGTGATGGGGAAGCTGCAGCAGGTTTCTCTAGCTGTCTGGCAGCCTAAAGGGACAGGCTTTTGAGAAGGAACCACAGTTCCCAGTCGGGAGCCAACAGGTGGGGCTGGCTGAAGGGTACCTGGCTGGGGTCAGGACAAGGATGGGTGGCCTTTGCCGTGACCCTTGCCAGAGGTTAAATGGCAATGGCACCCTGATTGGTAGCGTAGTACCACTGAGGCACTGAGGGATAAGCACTGTGATTGGGGGAGAGTGCTTTGGGTGAGTGGGGGTTGGTGGGAGCTGTCCAGCTCCTCTTTAAGGGAGGGCCAGCTGGAGCAGCTAAGAGTCTTCTCTGGCTGATTTCAGGAGTGCTGGCCTGCATCATCTGTAAGGTAACCGGCTGGTAAAGTGGGTGGGGGGCATAGAAAAAGGGTCTGTCTGGTTGAGGTATCAGCTGGTCATAGGAAAAGCAGCTAGCCACGGGCTGCATGAGCTGAATAGTGTGGGAGGCTTGGGAAAGCACCTTAGTGGTAGAACTAAGGAGCCTGGGCACTGATGGCTGTGGCTGAAATGTTAGCCTATTAATGGGGCTTTCATTGGGGGCTTTTAGCAGATGGACCCCTCAACCAAACACACCTGTGCTGTGTAGTTTCTATGGGAGACACTTGTCATTGCTCCTGGGCTTCTACTCAGTATATGTGCAGGATGTGTGAGTGTGTACTTTCAGGGGCCAGCTGCGAGGGTGGCTGGGGTTTCTTATCTGTGAAATAAAATCAGGATGACCTGACCTGACTAAACCTTGAGAAGGGCATATCTCAATGGAGAAAAGTATTTCAAAAACGGCAGGAAAGGAAATGCAAATGATAGAATTGTTTGAGAAAAGTTCCCCTGGTTTCTGCTGACTGACTGTCCAGTTCCTGACAACAGGATCTGGGGGCCTCAAGGTCGTTCTGCTGCTCTGACCCGCCAAGCGGGGGCAGCATCGTGTTGCAGGTCAGAGAGCCAGTGTCCACAAGCCTGCCTGGCTGCTTCTGGGTTAAGGTTGCTGGGGAGGCAGTCTGGACCCCCAGAGCTCTGGCGTTTGCGTTGTTTTATTGGTGGTGCTGTTGTGGTGGTGTTTTGTGATTAAAGGATTTGTTGAGAGCTCTGGATGTGGACTTTTGACATTTGGCAATGTGACAATCATACATGTCACTGCCCTTGCTGTTTTTTATGTGGGGAGAGGGCCCAGGGGGCCCAGTGTGTGTGTGTGTGTGTTTGCGTGCCTGCATGCAGAAGTGCGTTGACACACACTCTCACAGGTTTGTGATTAAGTATTTCTGGTTAAAGATGACTGAAGACCCTGACAGGCTCATATTTGGTTCCCTGTGAATTTGAAAAGCAACCTAAAGTCCAGCCCAAGAGCTGGGGTCACAGGGCAGCAAGCCCTTTAGCCCCTGCTGGGTAGGGAGGGGACACTCCACTGCTGATAACTCCTGTTGCTCAAGGGAGGGGATGAAATACAGGCTTGAGGGAGTTGAGAAATGGGTTTCTGTGGCAGGGTCGCACATGGAGGAACCATCTGCCTGAACAGTGAAGAAAGAAAACATTGAAGAGAGAGAGAGAGGCGCCTTTGTGCAGGCAAACAAGGAGGGTCCCTTCAGTGTAAGGGGTGACAGGCAAGTTGCACTTCCCCTGAACGCACAGCACACAGACTGCTCAGTGAGTAGAGCCAGGCGTTTCTGTGCCACTAAGCAGCTAAGCTTTCTGGGGGTCATCTGTAGACCACCCCCACTATTACTCAGGAGTCATTCATGCTGAAGGCAGTGAAATAAGAGCCTCTAAGTGCTGCCTGCGAGCAATCTGATTTCTTTTATTTATTTATATGAAAATAAGATTCACTCCCTACCAAATTACAGGAGACCCCAATTAAAAGCAGTAGGATAGCTGGGCCGACCCCCAGGTGTTTGAGGAAGAACAGGGGTACCTTGGGAGGGTCTAAAAGGGGTCAGGGCTTGGGCAGGGGGCGGTATTCGTCTTGGAGGCTTTTTGTTTTGTGTCTGTCAGTCATGTTCTCTGAAAAGGCAAAGCTGCCTTGAAGGGAGAGAAGGGGTGGTGCCTGGCTGGGCTGAGCTGGGCTGGGCAAGGGGAGCTGGGGATTTTACTGAGTACCCCGCATGTGTTCCTATGCCAGATGACTTATGTGAGTTATTTTTCTCAGTGACATCTCAATGGGCCTGTGTGAGAGAGACTCTGGATTCTTAAAGAAAAATGAAAGGAAGGAACCAAAGCACAGAGACACTGCTGGGCTACTTAAAGACACACAGCTTGAGGCCATGCTGTATCTGGACGGGAGTTAAGATGGCTACTTCTGATTGACAAGCCTACTCCCACACTAAAAAAGGACAGGGTACCGACACCATCTCACCCTACACACACACACACACACACACACACACGCGCACACACACACATACACAC
>NC_034596.1:103596700-103613832 GCF_900095145.1 Mus pahari | reverse complement strand
GGGGGGGGGGGAACAGGGGGAATAGCCATAGAATAGGAAATTGTACAGGCAAGGCATTGCAGTTCAAGACCATAGTCTGAGAAATTTTGGACACAGGGTAGGGCACATGCCTAACCTTGGGAGTGCTATCCGGAGATGGGTGCCAAGCCTATTTATCAGCTTAAGCACAGTGTGTCCAGTGGGGGAAAGGGGTGGGGTGGGGTGGGGTGGGGAGTATTAGGAGGGTACAAGCCGGTGTTCAACGGACTTCTGTATCAGGCTTTTTCCTTTCACCTTGGACTTAATCCCGGAAGCTCTGGGAAGGCTACATAGGAGCAAACTGGTATTTTAGAAAGATTGCTCAGTGAAAACAAATCTGTGCAAACCATTTACTCAGCTAGCCCACCACTAAGGGGCTGGGGTAAACACAGGGATGTGTTCGCCAGCCTAGCTACCAGAATGTTCTCTGTGGTGCTGTCAGCGACGGCATGAAGTGAAAACAGCTTAGCCCTCTTTAATCGGCCATCAGTTGAGCTGGATCACATTAATTAAAATGTGGGTGGGTGTGGCATGCCCTCCTCGCAGATCCTTGCAGCGAACACTTCTATGGATGTATTCATGGTTTTATTTTCTAAATACCATATTGAACAAACAGGAACCCGTGACCTGCCCTGGTAAGAAGGATGTTCACCAGGCTTCTATCTGCACACACTCTCCAGGAAGGGAACAGGACAGCTGGCATTTTCAATAACAGAACAGGGTGTTGCATACGGACACCGGAATATTAAACAGCTCTTAAAAAGAGGGAAATGCGCAAACCTATTGTCTTTTAATGGACGTCTGGATTTTACAATGGACCAGATTAATCATGATCTTTTGTTCCAAGACAGTTTCCCATCATTGGTCCGAGGCACACTGCCTTTCATCCCACTAACGTATGCATTCATATATTCATTTGTAATACTGTCATAAGGGCTCGTGAGCTCTCTCCCCAGATCCAAAGCGCTCAGCAATTACTTACACCTGCCAGGATAAAGGACCCCAGATTTCAGGGTGGCAGTAAGATGCTTAAGTCACCTCCCGTGTATACAGAATCCGAGGTGCTGGGTGCCATCAGAAAGGCAGTGGATCTTTGTTATGGCCAAGCAGTTCTGGAGGGGAGGAAAACAAGCGGATACAAAATGCTAAAGGAAGAACTCTAGCTCTGAAACAACCTCCGTATGAAAGAAAAAAAGTGTCACGGACTCTGGAAATGTGTGCACATTTAGAGATGTGCAAAGGTACAGAAAAATGCAGGAGCCCAGGAGGACCACAGCAGCTAAATTGAGGAGGGGGCTATAGATGAGGGAGGGGCTCAGTCCTACAACTACTTGGACTTTTACCACCGCCAAATTAATTAGCACGACATTTGCTGTACAATTACAATAAATATTTTGCATGGGTTTTTTGTTTTTTTTTTTTTTTTTTTGGTAGCTTGTTGCCGTTGTTTATTCTTTGGGATGTTTTTACTGGCCAAACAAAAAAACAAACAGACAAACAAAGGGAAAAATTGAAAACCAAATTCATTAAAGTTGTGGGTGCCCAAAGCAAGTTCTCAGCCCAAAGGGACTCAAAAGGGGACTCAAAGTTTATCTTTTTCTCTTCCTTTTTTTTTTTTTTTTTTTTTTTAAATTCTTTTTTTCTTTTTCTCACTCACTCTTTCTCTCTCTCGCACTGGCTGTCCTGGAACTCATCTTTTTCTCTTCCTTT
The DNA here is from genome assembly GCF_900095145.1 of Mus pahari. NCBI lineage: Eukaryota > Metazoa > Chordata > Mammalia > Rodentia > Muridae > Mus > Mus pahari. Next base: position 103,612,104 of record NC_034596.1, on the reverse strand, counting down.
TTTTTTTTTTTTTTTTTTTGGTTAAATTTTCTGTGCTTCTGCGCTGACACTGCAGCCTGCTCAGCCTGTTAGTGACATGTAGCCAGCAGGTGTGAGCCTAAGGCTGTGATTTCACTTCCAATTGGACCCTCAGCGTCTGCAATGTACCCATGGGGGAACATTTTCCTCTTTGGTACTTAAGAGGCACAGAAAGCTAATGCGCTGGCCCGTGTTCTAGGGGATTAGCTGTATGGAATGGGAACTCCAGGGGAATGTGACTTGAGATAGATGCTGGCACAGGGGACATGGTCCTCTAGAGAAATAAACACAGCAGCCTCATGTGTCTCAACTGTGGAGCCAGCTTGCTGGCAACGAGCCGGGGCCATGCTACGTGCCCTGACAGCTTGACTCTCAAGCAACCCAGACTATTACTGTGTACCTTCGGGGTCTAAGCCAGAGGGTCCTGGCATCAGCATCACTAAATCATCCAAGTAGTGCACCGCACACTGGACCCCTCAGAAGACCCCTTTCTCTCCGAGGTACCCTGAGTCTGGCTTGTATCCTGAGCTTCAGACCTAGCTAGTGAGACCCTCCGCAGCTGTCAGGGGCTGTCAGATTCTCAGAATGTGCATGGGGCTGAGTGTGTGACAAAGATAATATGATTACACCCACGTCTCCACAGAAGCACTTGATGCTCAGAGACCCTCGGAACCAAAAAAAAAAAAAAAAAATATTAACCCTTTCTAAACTCAGCAGTCTAAAAGACTCATCCACCTTTGTCTACCCTTGCAAAGCTGCTGTTTCATTTACTGGGTAGCCATCTCCTTTGAAGAAAGGCAGACCAGTTTCCTGCCATGTCTTTAAGCAGGGAAAAATAAAATCTGAGCAGCATTAAGTACTGTTCTGCCTTCATGGCTGGTCTGTAATCATTTGAGGTTCAGCTATTTAGCCCACACGATTTGTGGAGTGGGCTCCCTGTGAAGACCTGGGGGAACAGGCAAGGATTTCACAAATACAAAATGTTTTTATGACATATATAATTTATATAATTTTTAAAAAAAAATAAAAAGCAATATTCAGATGGAGACTCCCTGTGCTTGCCCTGCACTCCCGGGTTACTTCCAGGTGGAAACAGCCAGAAGGCAACCCCATAAAAAAGCTAAAGTTGCCTCAGGAAAACACCACCCACCCTGGGTGGGGGTGGGGGACAGGGAGGGGGCAACTTTCCCAACACAGCTTTCCTGTTTGCCTCTTTTCCTTTGTTTTCCTCTGAATTCCAAAATCCTGAGAAGGCCTTATAAATGAGTCCAGAGGATTAAGATCCTCAAACAGCCACCTTTGCCAGGGGCAAGGACTCTCCCTCTCCAGCAGGTATTGTCTCTTTTCTATTTCAGATTTCCTGGGGCACTGCTTCCCTGATCTTACCAAGCAGGTTCGTAGCTATAGTCAGGGTTCTAAGATCTTCTCCCTCCCCATCAGGGGCATCTTAACGGCCAGCATCCTCTCTGCAGCTAACTAAGCCTTCCTTAGTTAGACACAGAGAGACAAGGATATCGCCTTGTTAAGGCTGTGTACAAGAGAGATGCGCTTACCTGCCTGGCCGGGCAATGAGCCTGCTGCAGGTTCTCCATGGTGACTTAGGATAACACACTCTGGAAGGGGACAGGGCTCCTTCAGGAATCGCCAGCCCCCTGCCCCCTGAGGGGCAGTGAGCCATAGCTATAAAATGAAGAGTTCCAGTTAGTTCCATTCTAGAAAAATCTAAGTTTGCAAGTTCTCTAAATTAACATTTTAGAAGGTAAGAGCACATTCCACAGACCTTTTTCTGTGATCCTGGGCCAGGCATCTGCTCCCTTCCTGGGAGAAAGCAGTCACCTTATGTCTGGCTTACCTAGAAACAGAAGAGAAAGAAGAGTCAGGGGTCTCCTGTCTCCCTGAGCCCTTGATCCAAGCCTCATTGCTACCAGTAGACCTACTGTGTGCTTGAAAGGCAGCAATTACTGACGAATACTGGGATCTAAGAGGTCATTATGGAGACATAAAGGGATCCTTCATGAACAGAGGGCACACTGAGTGTCCATCTGAGGGTGAAAAGCTTTTGCTTGGTCTTTATTAGGACTGTCAGGCACACACGAGGTATTAGCATGACCCCGAAGACTCACGGTCCTCTTCTCCAATGTGGGAATTTTAAAAACGGACAACTACGCAGAGATTATTCTAAGGAGTGAAAAAACCTCAAGTATATGATTTCTCACCAGTCATGCCTGGCACAAGGGTAATACACAGAAAGACAGAGATGTCTGAAAGCAGGAATCCTGGTTTGGGGAACAGGTGGGGGGGACTGGGGAGTTACAACTGGATGGTACTTCTGTAATTAAGAAGAAAACGTATTTATCCAACAGCTTCTAAGAAGAAGCAAGCATCCAGCAGGACCACCGGAGATCCACTTGGACACTTGAAGCCAAGGTAAGCAGGGGTAGAGGTCCCATGCTGGCCTCTGCCCAGCGGGGAGGGGCTTACCTGGTGAGTGGCAAGGGTATGGCCATGCTCGGGACTAAAGGTTAAGGGTTAGTTTGGGCATGTACTGGGGTACACACTACCACCGCTGTTCAAATACTTGAGCAGTTATAATTAGTGGAGCCTCAGCCAGCTGTCTTATCCCATCCTGTCCCTCTGTTGACACCATATAAACCAAAATGAAACAGGAATGACAGCAGGATCTTTTTGGGGCGATGGAAGCAGACACTAAGGCCCCCACTTCTATGTCTGGCTGCCTGTCAGACCACGAGACTAACTGCATCAACAGCGTGGAATGAAGGCATCCTCTGGCCATGAGGCCCTCCAGGTTTCTAAATGGCAACTGCCTGATCCCTCTTTGGGTACCTGATTCTGCCTGTGTCATCTACCAGGGGGCAAAAACCTGGCTCAGAGATCTACCCCCCACCTCAATCTTCCTGGGTGCTGGGTGTTAGCGCCAAAGCCTCCACATGTCAGTTTAATTCTGCAAAGTGGTAAGAAAACCCTCCAACCATGACATTACAGGCTAAGAAATCAGAGCTGAGCAGATTTCATTATGATTGGAAAATTCTAGTTAGCCCTGTCTGTGGCACAGGGGCTCCAAATGTGACTGGATGCCTTAGGTCTTCTGCATGGCCCTACCGTGTCTTTTCCAGGATAGTCATGACTAGTGTTTGCAATGGGTAAAGTGGTTGTCGCTGGAGTGAGGCTGTGTTCTTGCAGGAGGGTCCTGGAGAACAGGTCCACCCTCTGGCTCAGGTGGAGTCTCTTTGAATGCAGAGCTTGCTCCCCTTATGGGGCTAATGGGAAAACTAAAGTTGATACCACACATTCAATGAGGTATGAATCTAGACCTCTGCAATTAGAGTGCATGCTCTAAAAGCAATTAACAGATAATGCCTAATAACAAAACAAAACAAAACAAACAAAAAAAGACCAAACTCCTACATTGGATTTTTTTTTTCTTACATGGTTAACAAAGGGAATGCCTCCTTCCCATTCTAAATGGGCAGAGAGGGTTATAGGGCGGCTACCCTCTATACCTGGCCCTAGAGCTGTAGCTCTCACAGACCTTAGGATGAGTTCTTCCTGACTTGAAGGCATTAAGGTGTGACCACGTTGCCAAAAGAGTACCAGGCATAGAGAAGAATTTGCCAGAGCCAGGCAGGAGCTGTAGAGTCAAGGCAAGGATTCGCCAACCTATAAATTTTCAACCATTGCTTAGATTAAAAGACTTGGATTTAAATAAAAGTAGGACCCTAATTTCTACGTGCAGGTATTAGAACCAAGGGAGAACAGGAGTCCCTCAGCTCCACCTGCCACTTTGGGCCATGCTGTTGCCAGAAGAAAGTAAGAAAGCCAAGGGGAAATGAGGGGGGGGGGGCACAGGAAAAAAAGGGCCATGTGCAAAGTCAAGGCTCCAGCGGGGCTAGCAGCTGCGCAGGCTGCATCTCCATCCAAGGCCCATCTCTGCCCACATGCCTTGAAAGGAAAGTTTAGGCTCAGGAGCAGCTGATTGGCTATGCAACTGGACAGCCCAAAGAAGAAGAGGGGGAGGTATGCTCCTGCACAGCCCCTCCCGGAGTGGCATACTCTCCCCCCACCCCTCCACAGTTATTCTGGGAGAGTGACCCAGCTGACCCCCATACGTCCAGTTAAACATGAAGGGGCCAGGACGAGAGGCTGCTGGGTCAAGGGCACAGCTCTGCCTCCGGGTGCAACAAGCTGAGGGTCTACTGCAAGAAATGTCCATCTGTTTCCTTTGATTCACTCTCTACCCTGAGTCGTTGCCCCACCATAGAGATGAAGGCCTGATGATGGAGGCTTTTTATCCAGATTACAGAGTAGGGAGAACAAGGTGGCTATGCAGAAAAGAAAGGTAAAGACCCTCTCCTCTCAGATGCCCAAGCCAGGGTGGCGTGTGCAAGACCAGTGCCCTGCAGACTCCAGTGGCATGGGGAGCACAGCATTAGACCCCAGCTCCTTCTCTGGGCTTTTAAGAAGCCCTGATGAAAGGGTATGGCTGAGACCATCCAGCAAGCTGAACAGGGAGATGTGCCAAAAAGCACTCTTCTCCACCAGGAGATGCCAAAGGACCCTATGACTCCACCCACCAAGGGCACATACTGACCCTGACATTTGTGAAAAACAAAATAAGTAAATAACATAATTTGTGTCCCTTATTGTCCTGGCACATCCACCCCTGTTCTAGTGCTCCATGCCCATCCATACCACCAGAAGGCCAGGGTAGTGGGGCAATGACAGAAAAGTCTTTATTCTGGGGAGACTCAGTCCTTAAAGTTTGAAGGCTTAAGCGCCACTTAAGTGCCACCGAATGATTCATAAAAGAAATCCAAAGTAACAGGGTCTTTGCAGCCAAGACCCCAGGTATGGCAAAGAAGGTCTTTGAGAGCCATGACTGCCCTTAGCTCCTCTACGTGGCTTCCCTGTCCTCCTGAGCTCTTGGGGGCCTCATGCTCTTCTCCTCTGTCCTCACCTTTCCCCTAATTCCTCCACCCTCACCCCCCACCTCACCCCAGCCCATGCTGAACATTCAACTCTGCTCCTAAATACATTCTCCTCTCCTCTCCCAAGCTCTATTTTTAAAATCAGATTTCCTTTACGGTACAGGGAAAGGTATTCGCTGAGGGATTTGCCCCCCCCGTCCCCACCCCCACTGAACCCTTCATAGATGCTCCCTGGCAGCCCTGACACCATGGGCCACTTGCTCAGAGACAAGCAAGAAGCTAACCTGACCAAGTCTCGCTCGGGCGGGTGCTAATAGTGGTGAGACTGGGGTGTCTGTCTTCAGTGTTGTGGGGCAGGGGGTCTCAGGAAGACCCAAAGGGTATATTCCCACCCTAAGCACTAGGTCTAGATTTTGATAGGAATTTTCAGACAGATATTATGTAAGGTTTGAGAATATACACTGAGACACATCTGAAAGACAGAGAAGTGTCCCGTCTGCATAACCTAGAGGCAAGCCGCGTGGGCTGCTGAGGAGCAGGAGGCAAGGCAAGCCTAGGTGATTGTCGAGGCGTCAGAGAGCAAGGAGAGCATTCTGAAATACTCCAAGTCCACTCAGAGCAGCAGATCCCTGAGCTGGGCCACCTACCTGGTGTAGCACTTCTCTTGCTACGAGGAGGCTCTTACCCTCAGCAGAGCCTTAATGTCCATGGATGGCATGGTGACTGCCTCCTGGCTGCTGGTGGGTGACACAGTGGTACCATCTCAAGTTCTTTGGCGCCCAAGCAGGATACCTAAGCCAAAAATAAGAGAGAGAGAAAAAAAAAAAGACTGTTGGGTGAACTGAAGACTAAAAAAATTACAAAATGCGAAAAGTTTTTTGATTGAACAACAGCAAAATCAAATTTGGCTTAGGAAAGACTCAGTCTTTCAACAGGAACACCTGTGGAGAAATGAGGAAGGAAGCTACACAAAGTTAAAATATATATTTCATGCAAAACAATTTAAGCTCTCAATTCCCAAAATCAGGGAAGAACCTATATGTTTTCCACAGGAGCAATGCTTGCCCCAGGCTCCACTAGGGCTAAAGCACTTGGAGGTTTGTGCTGTGGGCAGAAAGTTTGAAAGGCAGGAAGTCAAGAATAGAGAGGTAAAACAAGGGTGTTACTCAAAGACAGTGGGATGTTTAGCGTTACTGGAAATGTAGGAGAAGATTTTAAGTGGGAGTTTTGTGAATCAATTTGAGTTTCTGGGGTAAAAATCTGGACTTTATTTTGAGGAATCAAAAATTTCTATCACACTAAGGGCTTTGGACTTCTGCCAAAAGACATTCAAAAAAAAAAAAAAAAAACCTTAATGGTGGGATCGCTTACTTGTGGGAGATTAGCTTGTAGAACGCATAATAACACATATTTTATGGCTAACAGCTTTGGACTTTATTATTACAAGCAACAAGAAACACGAAGAAATCATAAATAGGAAAGCGAACAGGCACACATGTAAGATCGTGCCCAAACACTTTCTATGTTGAGAGAATGCCAAAGTTTGACTCTCAGGGCATGCCAAGGAGTTATGATTAATGTTGACACCAATGAAAGGTTTCAATTAGAGAAGTTACATGGCCGAGTTGGGGACTATGCAGAGAAGTTTGGAATTTATTTAGAGGCTCAGACGTGATGAGGTTTTTGCACATGCTTAAAAATTTGATTTATCCAATTCTAACGGAGTGACATGGTGAGTTTTCTGTGTTTGATAGATATAACATAGCTCTGTTATGAAATCAAATTCTCGCCATATGCCAAGAATCTAGACTTTTTATGTCCTGCACAATTAAGAGACATTGCCGAGTTTTTAAGGTGGGGTCACAAGCTCAAATTTAATGAACTGTGCTAAGACGTGCAAATTTTATTCTAAGGGATGACGTGTCAGATTATAATATCACTTGAGTAAGTTTGGACTTGAGCCAACAAATGGCTTCAAAGTGTGATGGGAGAAGATTTGTTGGTTGTTGGTTTCTTTTTTTTTTTTTTTTTTGGTACGTGACATGATAAGATCCTGTACTGTCTGTTGAGAATTTGGAGCTTTATGCTACATAGAAACTTTGCAACGTTTTAAATCTGGGAGTGACTCCTTACAGCCTGTGAATTCAGCAGAGAAGGGAGTGGACACTGTAATATATTTAGGAGATTTGACCCATGTGCAAACTGAAGGCACGATTGCATCCTGAGTGAGGGGTGAGATATCATTTCTGACTCTTTTGCATGGGGGGCTGTGGGATGCTTGGAGTTTGGCCAAGGAAGGATTTTAAGGAGTGAAATGGTGAAGAGTTTTGTGTCCAAAGGAATTTGATGATTTTAAGGCGTGCTTTTATGCTAAGGTGTGTGGATTGGATGAGCTGTTTACTGCGTGGGTGAGTGTCCACTGGCCCCTCAGTACCAGGGCATCCAGTGGGGGGTGTCTGTGCTGAGAAATGGGATCACCTACAGATGGGGTTGAGAGGGTGAATGACATTTACATAGCATGTCAGGTTCGACATGGTGCTGAGGAAGGAATGCGAGGAGTTGGCTCTCATGCCATGCTGAAGAATCTGGATGCCAGCCACGATGGGATTTTAGGAGTGATATCATGAGCTTTGCATGTTGGATAGGCTCAGTCTGCTGAGAAACGTATGGCTTTATAATCATACTTTAAGACTTAGTCTCATAGGTCAGTCAGAGACTTTGTGAGGCGGAAAGCAGAACAATGAGCAAGTACATGCATGTTGCATGAAACTCGACATTTGTTACCAGACGAAAGCTTTGGACTTTGTCAATGATGTTTTATTGTGGCCTGTGAAACTGTGGATTTTGTATCGATTATGTTGATTAAATCACATGGTTTAAAAATAATTTATGCTAAGCAACTGGAACTTCATAGTACAGAAAAGAAATGTCTGTGTATGTGAATACGTGTGCGTTAAATAGGAAAATCATAAGATGAAAATTGTTTATCTCAACTAAAGGTTTATTCTGATATCCAGGCATATTAAAATTTTTAGGACAAGAGATTTTTGGTTGAGGGCTGGAAAGCAGAAATATGTAATCCCTTACATGATCAAATTTGTTTGTAATATTTTAAATATAGGCATTTTATTTAGAATGGGTATCATTTAGATTTAAAATCGGATTGCTACAAATTTAAAATTGAAACAATGAACAATTTTTAGGTAGAGACCTGCTGAGATTTTTATGTGCAATGAATGAACTTGTGGATGAATTAGTCAAATTTTACATTCCAATAATAGAGAATTTTTCCCGTAGAGGAAATGATTTGATTTATGTAATATGCTATGCATGTTTCTGAGGTGATGGTCTGTGTAGCAGGCTCAGGACCTGTGATCTCCAGTTCTAGGAATGACAAGCCCAGCATGGGCTTTATGCTAAGGCCTTTCAAGGCCAGCCAGAGGAGGTTCTGTTTTTTGGGCTTTTTTTTTTTTTGGGTAAGTTTACATGTCAAACATGTTTATATAAAAGGTTTGGATTTAATATTGCAGACAGTAAATAAACAGTGAGAGGCTTTAATCAGAGGGATTGCATGATCGAATTTAAGTGTCATGCTAACAAGGAGATGTCTAATTCTGAGAAACTTCAGACCCAAAAGCATCCTGCTACAAGGCTTGGAGGATGGCCAACGGGAGTTGTACATGAATGACAACATGGAGGTTTCGGCTTATTTGGTTTTGTGTGTGTGTGTGTGTGTGTGTGTGTGTGTGTGTGTGTGTGTGTTTGGTTTTGGATAGGTCAGTTCAGTGACCTTAAAAAAGAACATTGAGAAGTAACAGAAGGTGTTGAATTCATAAAGACAATAGCTATATGGCTGAGCTATTGAATAACAAGCTTAATTTGTTTTGCAAACCAATACATCCCTTTAAATTCAATTTCCGTGCACTAAACCCTCCACGACTAGATTTTCAAAAATTACGGAACAGTCAGATTTCAAAGGTCCCATGGCCCCCCATCACCCAACTTCATACCTCTGTTAGATATACCCCTGTAGCAGACAAAATCAACAGTGACAGAAGGGGGGGGCACTTTTGAGAATGAAAGCCCTGCCCCTGCTGAAGCAGAGCAGAAACTTGGAAAGAGCATTTGTGAAACGTGCAGAAATGTTTGCATGAGCAGAATTGAGGCCAGATGTTTAAAGCTGCAGGAGCCCTGCAGACCAGGCAATCCTGGGAAAATAGTTGTTTGAAAGGCTGGGAAAGGGTGTTTAGAAAGCTCCAACTCAGCTCAGAGCTGGAGAAAACGTGGCTTTGGACTGAGATCAAACTGAGAAAGAGAAATAATACTATCTCTCCCCAACCCTTATGCTGCAGATGCACAAAGTTTGCCTTAGGATGAAGCCACAAAAGTGCATGTTTTCAGCACATAGTAGGCATTTTATAAACATTTACGGGGAGCAAAGTTAAAACCAAAGCCATGGCTTTCTCCGACTTATTTCGGCTTGGAGCCTAGAGGAGGAAATAAGAGCTATTTTTGGCTGTTGACCCAACTGGCAGGATAGTGGCCAAGTGCCCGATTTCTCCTCTTCCCCCAGTTTGTGAAATAGCAGACACCTCCCTACTGATACCCACCTCCAACCAAGCTCACTGGGCTGGCTCTAGACCACCAAGCCTGCCAGCAGCGGCTTTGAGTGGCATTCAGATGTGACCTTTATGACTTTTGGGTGACTACAGATGGGAAGGGAACCTGGCCAGGGCAAAGCGGGCCAGAAGTGTGCCTTGCCAGGTGCTAGCTTGCCACAGACAGAGGACGCTCCAGGCCAGTGGCTCCACAAAATTTATGGGCTGTGAATTTCTCATTCCACTAGAGGAAGTAGGCAGGTGGGGCAGTCAGACTCCGCCTGGAAGGCAGGTCAGGGGTTGACAGTCTGTCGCCTGGAGGTGCCCCAAGTAAGCAGAGGAGGAGGCTGCACTGAATGTAGGAAGAATTTCTCCATTTTCTCTCTGATTCTAATAACTTGGGCATCTGCTTTATCCTTGAGACAGAATCTGACCCTGCCATCTTTAGAACCTAAATTGCTACATTTTCTCCTGTCTTTTATCCCTCTGTCCCTAGGTTCTCGTCTCCACAGTTGCGGTCTCTGACCACACACATCACAATCTTACCAGTCTTCAGAGCACACTCCTTTCCAACCGACGACATGATAGAACCCTCTGAAGACTCATTTGAGACGATGATGGAGCTTAAGAATCCATCATCAAAACAAATGGAGTCCTCCGAGGGCTCATCCAACACCGTTGAAGAGACACCAGGCAGCAGCGGGGCGCAGGCGGGGGCCCAGGCAGGGGCCCAGGCGGAGACCCAGGCAGAGGCCCAGGCCGAGGCCCAGGCCGAGGCCCAGGCTGATGCCCAGGTTGATGCCCAGGTGGGCTCAGACAGTGGCCCAGCCCAGGAAGAAAAGGAGCCACCCAGTGGTCCCCTCAAGGAAATGCAAGAGCTGCCCACTGATCTACTCCAGGAAGTGGAGGAGCCATCCAATGGCCCCAACCAGGAAATGCAAGAGCTGCCCACTGATCTACTCCAGGAAGTGGAGGAGCCATCCAGTGGCCCCAACCAGGACATGCAAGAGCTGCCCACTGATCTANGAGGAGCCATCCAGTGGCCCTAACGAGGAAATGCAAGAGCTGCCCACTGATCTACTCCAGGAAGTGGAGGAGCCATCCAGTGGCCCCAACCAGGAAATGCAAGAGCTGCCCACTGATCTACTCCAGGAAGTGGAGGAGCCATCCAGCGACCCCTGTGAGGCATCATCTAACGATCTACCCCAAGACATGGAGGAATCAAGTGATGATGGTTCGAACCAGGAGTCGAGTGATGGTTCAAACCACGAATTAAGTAATGGTTCAAACCATGAGTCGAGCTTTGGTTCAAACCCAGAGTCGAGCGATGTTTCCAACCTGGAGTCAAGCGGTGGTTCAAACCATGAGTCCAGCGACGGTTCACAAAAGGAGTCAAGCTATGACTCAAACCCGGAGTTAAGCGATAATTCAAACCAGGAGTTAAGCGATAATTCAAACCAGGAGTTAAGCGATAATTCGAACCAGGAGTCAAGTGACAGTTCAAACCAAGAGTCAAGTGATATTTCAAACCAGGAAGGGTCAGATCCACTCAGTGAGGCATCCGATTATAGCATGGATGAAACAATCAACTCATTTGGGACCCAGTCAGATCAAGATGATACTGACCTGGGAGATGATGAGGAAGAGGAAGAGGAAGATGGTGAAGAGGAAGGTCAGCCCATGAACTCTCCAGAAGAAGTCGTGGCCAGGATGGGGAACGTCATCTCCATGTTCCTCCGGATGCAAGACCTAAAAGAACAACAGAGGGTGGCAGAAAGGCTCATGATGCAAGCCATCAATGAAGGTCGCCTGCCCTCCCTCAGGCCCTTCTCTGGAGATCGCAGAGACTACCACGAGTTCGTAGTGCTCTGCCAGATGACAATGCAAAACTACCCAAGTATGTTATACAATGATGAGCTGCGGGTGAAATTCGTAATCCGCCACCTGACTGACCTAGCCTTGGAATGGGCCAACGACCTGGTAGAGCAGAACAGCCCCGTGATAAACAACTTCTCAGCCTTCCTGGAGGCCATGTCAGAAAAGTTTGAGTATCGGCAGACACTGCGTGTGGCGGAAGACGCCATGTTCAACATCAGGCAGGGGAATCGCTGTGCCGCCGATTACATCAATGAGTTCCAGGGTCTGATACCCACCTTAGGCTGGCCAGATGAAGTCCTGCAGGCCCACCTGTGCCAGGGGCTCAACGAAGAGATCAGGCATTATCTGTTCCGAATCCCTCAGCCGGATTCCCTGGACAACCTGATAGTGCTTGTCCTGCAACTTGAAGAAAAGCTGGCAGAGCGGAGAGCATTACTCAGGCTGCCACCTGAGTCGCGCCCAAGAAGCGTAGCCTGGATGGATGCACCTGCCCCAGAGAAGTGGAGGGTAAGCAGCTGGCTGCCCAATGAGTTCCACCCAGACATTGATCGTGATCATCTCTTCTTGCTGCTCTTGGTGAGAGTGGATCCCTACCACAGTGTCGCAGTGCGGGCCCTGGTGGACTCAGGAGCAGAAGGGAACTACATGGATGAGAGGTTTGCCCAGGAACACTATGTGGAACTCTATGAGAAGCCTTATCCACAGATAATCCAAGGTGTGGATGGCGCCCCGATTGGCAATGAACCCGTCTGGCTGTGCACCGAGCCCCTGGTGTGTGTCCACCAGAAGCACTATGAGTACATTGAATTTGACATCTTACCTTCGCCCAACTTCTCCATCGTCTTAGGCATGAAGTGGCTCCGAACCCATGCCCCTGAAGTTGACTGGGTCAGAGGCCGGTGTACCTTCCACTCTCCCTACTGTCTGAGGAATTGCTTCACCCCACCTCCACCATGCATCGCACTAGAGAAATACAGTATAAGCCTACTGCCCGGATTGCCACACACATACTCAGACCTGGCCGACGTGTTCAACCCGAGGGAGGCAGATGATGAGACTTCCGACCAGCCAAGCTCAGACGGATCCGATGATCTTTCTGAATCAGAGCCCTCTGAGCTTCAGCAGGCTGGAGACAGTGATCAAAGCGGCGTCTTTTACGAGTCTGGGGACCGAGAGACTTTGGAACCTGTGAGCGCCAGGATGCAAGAAAAAGCCAGGCAGCAAGAGAAAGCCAGGGAGCAAGAGGAATACTGGATACTGTATGACATGCTGACTGACAGACAAGACTACACGCAGATGGTACCAGAGCTGTTCGACCAGTTACATGGAGCGGCATGGTTCACAAAACTGGAGCTGCTTGGGATTAAGGAAGGTGAGATGAGGCACACTGTCACACACACAGAAGACACTTGGAGAGCATCGTTCGGTTTCGGCATTCACCAGATGAGATGCTACCGGCCCTTCACAATGAACTCATACTCTGACGAAGGGAACAACATTGTTCACTTCATCCTAAAAGACATCCTAGGCTTGTTTGTGATTTGCCATGGCAGAGAGGTCCTGGTCTACTCAATGAGCCAGGAGGAACACTCTCAGCATGTCCGCCAAGTCCTGGTCCGCTTTCGGTATCACAACATCTACTGTTCACTGGACAAAACTCAGTTCCATCGCCAGAGCGCAGAAATCTTGGGCTTCAACATATGCCCCAAAGGGGTGAAACTGAACAAGAACCTCATGAAGCTCATCGTGGGGTGCCCTGTCCCTGGCAGCAGGAGGTGTCTTCAGAGTGTGATTGACCTCGTCTATCCCTATCGCCACTTCGTGGAGAACTTCGCTGTCATCGCAGCACCCCTAGTGAGACAACTGCTGAGCTCAGAGCCCTACTACTGGGGAGAAGAGGAGCAGCAGGCCTTGGAATCCCTGAAGAGGGCTTTCCGCAAGTCACCCGTTCTCCACCACCCTAAACCTCAGAACCCATTCTACTTGGAAACAGACGTCACTGGGTCATTCCTGTCTGCCTCCCTGGTCCAAACCGACTACGAAACTGGCAAGAAATCAACCTGTGCTTTCTATTCCAGAGCCCTGTCTACGATGGAGGTGGAGTACCCTCGAGTAGAGATGAGGATCCTTCCAATCCGGGCTGCCTTCATGGTGTGGTGCCGCTACCTGGAGAACACCGAGGAGCCCATCATGATCCTTCTCAACACAGAGGATCTAGCCTCTCTGAATAATGACAGGCTCACCGTACTTCTCCCCGGGCATTGGGTCTTCTTCTTCTCACACTTCAATTTTGGTGTTATGGAGATGCCAGATGAAGGTGACACACAAGCACTCTTCCGCAGATGTTGGAACCAGAGAGGCTTCAGAGCAAGGTTTCTGCGCCCACTGCTGCTTATGTCCATTAGGGCAAATCAAAGGTTCTTGGACATATCCTCTGAGACCGAGGATAAGGAGGACAATGAAGAGGAGGAGGAGGAGGAGGAGGAGGAGGAGGAGATGGAGGAGAAGAAGAAGAAGAAGAAGAAGAAGAAGAAGAAGAAGAAGAAGAAGAAGAAGAAAAGAGGAGGAAGAGGAAGAGGAGGGAAGGGGGAGGGGAAGGGAGAGGAAGGAGGAGGAAGATTGTGCCAGTATTTACCCAACAGAAGTCCCAGGGCTGGAGAGAAGTAGTCTTACCTATGCAAACAAATCAGAAGGAAGGAACCAGTCCCAGGCTACATTGGGCTACATTGTTACTTTTTTTTTTTTTTTAACCAAGTAGCAGACAGTACTATACCATTCATAAGGTGTATTGAGAATACAGAGGCTAACAGCCCTGCAAGCCTTGTGACACAGCGTGGGCGGGAGGTAGACTGTGCTGTTGTTTGCCAGAAGGATCCCAAAGCCTCCTGGTGCCTCTCATGCTTCTCCATTCTCCCTCCATCAGAGCCAAGAACCAGGGTTTGCGTATACTAGGCTGCTGCTTTCCGTCACAGTTTAACCACGTGGATATTTATCCCTGAACAATATTCAACATGCATATTCTTATTCTTCCAGCCCCTCTGACATTTCTTTTTTTCTTTCTTTCTTTTTTCTTTTCTTTCTTTCTTTTTTTTTTTTTGTTTGTTTTGCTTTCTTTTTTTATTTTTTCAAGACAGGGTTTCTCTCTGTAGCCCTGGCTGTCCTGGAACTCACTTTGCAGACCAGGCTGACCTCGAACTCAGAAATCCGCCTGCCTCTGCCTCCCGAGTGCTGGGATTAAAGGCGTGCGTCACCACGCCCAGCTCCCTCTGACATTTCTAAAACCTGATGTATTTGGGGTCTTTGCTCCCTCTGCCACTCCCGAGCGTGCCTTGTTTTCTTTCTAGGTAGTATTTTTGACAGTGAACTCGGGCTTCTTCCAGCTTTGACTGTGTGTGAATTCCTCCAAAGCTCGTTTCTGCTCTTTTTGGATACCCAGCTTCCCCAGGATCTCTTGAAAGCACACGAGCATTTCAAAGCTTCCTGGATGTGCCTATGGTTTGCTCCGGAGTTCTCAACCAACAGGACAGCCAACTTGAGTTCAAAGTCATAGGGAATGGGGCACGCCCAGATCCTGGATGCTGAGTCTCTGCCTTGTGTGCCCTGAGAAATCCTGCCAGCTAGGCCACTCCTGTTCCAGCGCAAGGCTCTCTGGCACATATAGCTACACAGCTAAGACCTTTGGAGGGTAAGCCCTCCTCAGAACCCTGCCTCCGCTCTTCTCTCTGTGTGACTGGAAACCCTGATAGTCCATGTTTCTTCTGTGGCATACAGGTAGGGTGGAAGAAGCCTGGGCTGCCTCAGCACTTGCCAGTAAAAGTTATTTTTCATGAGAGATGGGAGCAGGATAAAAAGAGATGGTTTTGGCCGGGCGTGGTGGTGCATGCCTTTAATCCCAGCACTCGGGAGGCAGAGGCAGGCGGATTTCTGAGTTCGAGGCCAGCCTGGTCCACAAAGTGAGTTCCAG